>NC_084586.2:22780000-22790000 GCF_033978685.3 Nerophis lumbriciformis | reverse complement strand
AAAAAATCAGTGTAAAGAAATTGGTGCAGAAAAATTCAAGCTAAAACAATTTATTATATAAATATTCAGTGTAAAAAAAACATCAGTTTACAAACATTCAGTGCAAAAAAAATGCACCCGTGGTCATGTCTTTCATAATAATTGTGAACAAAGAGCTATATTATATATTATATTATTATATTATATATAAATCAGTATATCAAAATTCAGTGTTAAAAAACTGTGTAAAAACTGTAAAAAAAAATAAAATAAATCAGTATATACAAATTCAGTGCAAAAAAAAAAATCTGTGTAAAGAAATTGGTGCAGAAAAATTCAAGGTAAAAAAATGTATTATATAAAAATTCAGTGTAAAAAAACATCAGTTTACAAACATTCAGTGCAAAAAAAAATCCACCCGTGGTCATGTCTTTCATAATAATTGTGAACGAAGAGCTATATTATATATTATATTATTATATTATATATAAATCAGTATATCAAAATTCAGTGTTAAAAAACTGTGTAAAAACTGTAAAGAAAAAAAAAAATTCAGTATATACAAATTCAGTGCAAAAAAAAAATCAGTGTAAAGAAATTGGTGCAGAAAAATTCAAGGTAAAAAAATTTTTTGTATAAAAATTCAGTGTGAAAAAACATCAGTTTACAAACATTCAGTGCAAAAAAAATCCACCCGTGGTCATGTCTTTCATAATAATTGTGAACGATGAGCTATATTCCAAAAAAAGTGCAGTTTGAGACCCTTTTGGGTCCTCTGGACCTTTAACATTCACCAAAATTGGTGGGAGCCCTAATGATTACAATAGTTGTCAGGTTTATTCATTTAGCATCTTTTAAAAAGTCCATTTCCTGAGAAGTGTACCAATTGTGTGCACCAGACGGCGAGATGTTCACGGCTTCCCAGTACGAGTTCCGCAGCTCGCCTGACGTGCGCCGCAACTTCCCCTTCCCCACGCTCAGGACGGAGGAGGCGCCCACCCGCTGGCTTCTGGGTAAATAAATAGCGTACACCACAAAGCACTAAGACCGAGGCGCACCTGACCTCCCCGTCTGGTCCAGAGGCCGACTTTGTGGGCTCGGCGCTGCTCCGGGAGAGCGCCAACAGCTCCGTGGGCGACGACGACAAGATTTACTTCTTCTTCACGGAAAAGAGCCAGGAGCAGACGCCGTACCCGAGCCGCACCAAAGTGTCCAGAGTGGCCCGGGTTTGCAAGGTCAGAGGGTCTGCAGTCTCCCTTTAGGAGGGTCTTTAATATGAAAGCTCTTTTTTGGACTTGAATTAATGGAACTGAATATTTAAACATTTTTACATCAAACTATGCTGACAATTTCATTTGTGAGCAAAATGTGTGTTTAAAAATTCAGTTTATTAAAATACAGTGTTTTAAAATTCGGTTAGAAAAATTAGTACCGGTATATCAAAATTCAGTGTTAAAAAACTGTAAAAACTGTAAAAAGAAAGAAAAAAAATCAGTATATACAAATTCAATGCAAAAAAAAAATCAGTGTAAAGAAATCGGTGCAGAAAAATTCAAGGTAAAAAAAATAATTGTATAAAAATTCAGTGTGAAAAACATCAGTTTACAAACGTTCAGTGCAAAAAAAATCAGTATGTAAAAATTCAGTGCAAAAAAAATCAGTGGAAAGAAATTGGTGCAGAAAAATTCAAGGTAAAAAAAATTAATTGTATCCAAAATTCAGTGTGAAAAACATCAGTTTACAAACATTCAGTGCAAAAAAAATCAGTTAAAAAATTGTAAAAATAAATAATCAGTATATAAAAATTCAGTGCAAAAAAAATCAGTGTAAAGAAATTAGTGCAGAAAAATTCAAGGTAAAAAAATTTAGTGCAGAAAAAAATCTATGTAAAAAAACAATTTTATAAAAATTAAGTGTATAAATATACAGTGTAAAACAATTCAGTGTATAATATTCAGTGCAAAAAAAAATCCGTGCAAAAATATTCAGTGCAAAAATATTCGCTTCAAAACTCAAAAATCACTTCCAGTAAATGAAGACGAAGGCAGTCAGGCGCTTCAGTCTTGAGTGAGTTGGGACTTTTGAAGCAACAAATATTTCTGCCCGGAATTTTTCTGCACTAAATTGTTTTAAATTATTTATACACAATTCATTTTAAAACACCGTATTTCAACACACTTAATTTTAAGACACTGTATTTCAACACAATCAATTTTTAGACACTGTATTTCAACACTATTAATTTTAAAGCACTGTATTTCAACATTATTAATTTTAAAGCACTGTATTTCAACACAATTAATTTTAAAACACTATTTCAACACAATTAATTTAAAAATACTGTATTTCAACACAATTAATTTTAAAACACTATTTCAACACAATTAATTTTAAAATACTGTATTTCAACACTTAATTTTTTTAAAGCACTGTATTTCAACGCTATTAATTTTAAAGCACTGTATTTCAACACAATTAATTTTAAAACACTATTTCAACACAATTAATTTAAAAATACTGTATTTCAACACAATTAATTTTAAAACACTGTATTTCAACACAATTGATTTTAAGACACTGTATTTCAACACAATTGATTTTAAAACACTATTTCAACACAATTTAAAAATACTGTATTTCAACACAATTAATTTTAAAACACTATTTCAACACAATTAATTTTAAAACACTATTTCAAAACAATTAATTTAAAAATACTGTATTTCAACACTATTCATTTTAAAGCACTGTATTTCAACACAATTAATTTTAAAACACTATTTCAACACAATTAATTTAAAAATACTGTATTTCAACACAATTAATTTTAAAACACTGTATTTCAACACTATTGATTTTAAGACACTGTATTTCAACACAATTAATTAAAAATACTGTATTTCAACACAATTAATTTTAAAACACTATTTCAACACAATTAATTTTAAAACACTATTTCAAAACAATTAATTTAAAAATACTGTATTTCAACACTTAATTTTAAAGCACTGTATTTCAACACAATTTTAAAACACTATTTCAACACAATTAATTTAAAAATACTGTATTTCAACACAATTAATTTTAAAACACTATTTCAACACAATTAATTTAAAAAATACTGTATTTTAACACACTTAATTTTAAAGCACTGTATTTCAACACTATTAATTTTAAAGCACTGTATTTCAACACAATTTTAAAACACTATTTCAACACAATTAATTTAAAAATACTGTATTTCAACACAATTAATTTTAAAACACTGTATTTCAACACAATTAATTTTAAAACACTATTTCAACACAATTAATTTAAAAATACTGTATTTCAACACAATTAATTTTAAAACACTATTTCAACACAATTAATTTTAAAACTCTGTATTTCAACACAATTAATTTTAAAACCCTGTATTTCAACACAATTTTAAAACACTGTATTTCAACACAATTGATTTCTAACCGCACACATTTTAATTCAGTGAAATTGTCAGCATCATTTGAGGTGTAAAAAATTGCACTTTCTAAAATTCAGAGGCAAAAAATTCAGTGACATAAACTCAGTGTCAATAAAAGAAATGTTTGTTAAGAAAGAGAAAGTGCGCTGTTGTCAGGCAGACTACACACACGAGCACCACCCCCCCCCCTCCTTTTCACCTCCATCCCATCCTCTTTTTGTCCGCTGGCCACATTTCACTGACAATCAGCGTCTTCGCTGGAGACAGCAAACTAGTGTCTCTTTTGTTATTAGTCAAAGACATTTACATCACAGCAGTGCTGGTGTCCACACTTCTTCCACTGAGGGCCACAGAAATAAACATTGAAGGCCACTTTGATACATTTTGTACTCACCAAAACCAACACAATATAAGTCCATCAATATTTGCTGAACGATCATATCTTAGCTTAGTGGTATCAATCACAACATGTTGCCCTAAATGCAACATTTTAAGGTAAAAAAATGTCTAAATGAAGTAAAAAATAGCAATACTACAGTAGTATTGGCCACTAGACCAGACCAAAACAGACTATGTTCAGTATCGTGGCCACTGATTGGTTCTATCATTATTAGCATGCTAACTTTTTATAGCCAATTCTATAGCCTCAGAGTTATATAACTTGGTACCTGACACATGCTAACTGTTAACATGCTAACAGTTAACATTCTAGCACGCTAACTTTTTTTAGCCAATTATATAGCCAAACACCTCAGTCATATAACTTAGTACTTGACACATGCTAACTATTAGCATGCTAACATGCTAGCATACTAATATTAGCATGGTAACTTTTTTTGGCCAATTTTACAGTTGAACACCACAGTGTCATATACCTTGGTTCTTGATACATGCTAACTGTTAGCATGCTAACTTTTTAAAGCTAATTTTACATGCGTACACTTCCTCGTCATTTGACTTGGTATTTCACGCATTTTAACTGTTAGCATTTCAGCATTCACTTGCAATCTCTCCCAAAATTATATATTTTAGTTGTTTTTTTAATGTCATCTACATCTTAGCTTTGTGTTATCAATAACAAAGCATATTCTACGTCATTTTGCCCTAAATTAATCATTTTCAAGGGAAAAAAAAAAAGCCATTAGACCAGATCAAAACAGACTATGTTCAGTATCGTGGTTCTATCATTATTAGCATGCTAACTTTTTTTAGCCAATATTATAGCCAAACACCTGAGAGTCATATAACTTGGTACTTGAAACATGCTAACTGTTAGCATGCTAACTTTTTTAGCTAATTTTACATGCGTACACTTCCTCGTCATTTGACTTGGTATTTCGCGCATTTTAACTGTTAGCATTTCAGCATTCACTTGCAATCTCTCCCAAAATTACATATTTTAGTTGTTTTTTTAATGTTCTAATCCAACATCTACATCTTAGCTTTGCGTTATCAATAACAAAGCATATTCTACGTAATTTTGCCCTAAATTAATCATTTTCAAGTAAAAAAAAAAAAATGCCATTAGACCAGATCAAAACAGACTATGTTCAGTATCGTGGCCACTGATTGGTTCTATCATTATTAGCATGCTAACTTTTTTTAGCCAATATTATAGCCAAACACCTGAGGGTCATATAACTTGGTACTTGAAACATGCTAACTGTTAGCATGCTAATGTGAGCATACGAACATCAGCATGGTAACTTTTTTAGCCAATTTTAAAGTTGAACACCCCGGAGTCGTAAAAGTTCATTGGCTCTTGATACATGCTAACTGTTAGCGTGCTATTTTTTTTTTTTAACTAATTTTACATGCGTACACTTCCTCGTCATTTGACTTGGTATTTCACGCATTTTAACTGTTAGCATTTCAGCATTCACTTGCAATCTCTCCCAAAATTACATATTTTAGTTGTTTTTTTAATGTTCTAATCCGACATCTACATCTTAGCTTTGCGTTATCAATAACAAAGCATATTCTACGTAATTTTGCCCTAAATTAATCATTTTCAAGTAAAAAAAAAAATGCTATTAGACCAGATCAAAACAGACTATGTTCAGTATTGTGGTTCTATCATTATTAGCATGCTAACTTTTTTTAGCCAATATTATAGCCAAACACCTGAGAGTCATATAACTTGGTACTTGAAACATGC
The DNA here is from genome assembly GCF_033978685.3 of Nerophis lumbriciformis. Taxonomy (NCBI): domain Eukaryota; kingdom Metazoa; phylum Chordata; class Actinopteri; order Syngnathiformes; family Syngnathidae; genus Nerophis; species Nerophis lumbriciformis. The sequence goes on along the minus strand of NC_084586.2, from coordinate 22,784,403 downwards.
TAACTGTTAGCATGCTAATGTGAGCATACTAACATCAGCATGGTAACTTTTTTAGCCAATTTTAAAGTTGAACACCCCTTAGTCGTAAAAGTTCATTGGCTCTTGATACATGCTAACTGTTAGCGTGCTATTTTTTTTTTTTAACTAATTTTACATGCGTACACTTCCTCGTCATTTGACTTGGTATTTCACGCATTTTAACTGTTAGCATTTCAGCATTCACTTGCAATCTCTCCCAAAATTACATATTTTAGTTGTTTTTTTAATGTTCTGATCCGACATCTACATCTTAGCTTTGCGTTATCAATAACAAAGCATATTCTACGTAATTTTGCCCTAAATTAATCATTTTCAAGTAAAAAAAAAAATGCTATTAGACCAGATCAAAACAGACTATGTTCAGTATTGTGGTTCTATCATTATTAGCATGCTAACTTTTTTTAGCCAATATTATAGCCAAACACCTGAGAGTCATATAACTTGGTACTTGAAACATGCTAACTGTTAGCATGCTAATGTGAGCATACTAACATCAGCATGGTAACTTTTTTAGCCAATTTTAAAGTTGAACACCCCTTAGTCGTAAAAGTTCATTGGCTCTTGATACATGCTAACTGTTAGCGTGCTATTTTTTTTTTTTTTTAACTAATTTTACATGCGTACACTTCCTTGTCATTTGACTTGGTATTTCACGCATTTTAACTGTTAGCATTTCAGCATTCACTTGCAATCTCTCCCAAAATTACATATTTTAGTTGTTTTTTTAATGTTCTGATCCGACTTCTACATCTTAGCTTTGCGTTATCAATAACAAAGCATATTCTACGTAATTTTGCCCTAAATTAATCATTTTCAAGTAAAAAAAAAAAAATGCCATTAGACCAGATCAAAACAGACTATGTTCAGTATCGTGGTTCTATCATTATTAGCATGCTAACTTTTTTTAGCCAATATTATAGCCAAACACCTGAGAGTCATATAACTTGGTACTTGAAACATGCTAACTGTTAGCATGCTAATGTGAGCATACGAACATCAGCATGGTAACTTTTTTAGCCAATTTTAAAGTTGAACACCCCGGAGTCGTAAAAGTTCATTGGCTCTTGATACATGCTAACTGTTAGCATGCTATTTATTTATTTTTTTAACTAATTTTACATGCGTACACTTCCTGATCATATGACTTGATATTTGGTGCATTTTAACTGTTAGCATGCTAACATTAGCATATAAGTTTGGCTCGCGCATTTTAGCATGTACACGCAATTTCTCCCAAAATTGCATATTTTAGTTTTTTCTTTCATGTTTTAATCCGACATCCATGTCTTAGCTTTGTGTTAGCAATAACAAAGCATATTCTACGTAATTCTGCTCTAAATTAAGCAATTTCAAGCATTAATTAAAGCTGCAAGCAGCATTGGTCGGGCCCGCGTATTTGGCAGGTGCTAGTCCTAAGTGTCCCAATACTTTTGTCTACTTTTAGTCTGAAGTGTCCCAAGACTTTTGTCTAGTGTACCTACCTTGTCTGCATTGTGTGGGCACGCTGGTGCTTCCTGCTTTTAAGCAGCCTTCTCCAAAAAACAGCAGCATCAGCGCAGCGGCTCTTTGAAGGGTCATAAAATCAAAACCGGAGCCGGTATCAAAACTCTTTCGTCAACTTTTAATCAGAAGGGTTTAATCTCTCTCCTGTGTTAGTTTGAAGTCGAAACAACAAACGCGCTCAGAGGAGATAATGTTTGAAGAAAGGTGACCGGTTTTTACAAAAAATTTGTTTTGAAGGGGGAATAGCAAACTTCCTGTTGATTTTTGCTGGGGGTTGTCAATTTATGAAATGTAGGTCTAAGTGAGATCTACGGAGAGGTTTTTGTTTCATGTCTCTCCGACCTTCCCGGTGGGAGTTACAGGCAGTTTTGTTATTTTTTTCTTCCGAGGAGCAGTTTTTTCTCCGTTTTATTCAAAAATTGCTCTAGAGCGCAATTTTTAAATTTGGGGTTAGATTTTTTTATTAGATCGCAATTTCTGCCAGTCCTGATGTGTGTGTTCAGTTCGGTGAGTTTTGAAGCGTGTTAAAAGGGTCAAATTACAGCTCAAAGAGGCAAAAGTGACTGTTTTTAGTACTTTTTTGTCTTGAAGGGGGAATTGCCAACTTCCTGTTGATTTTAGCCCGACAATGTACTATTATGAAATGTAGGTCTAAGTCAGACCTACATAGAGGTTTTTGTTTCATGTCTCTCCGACCTTCCTAGTGGGGGTTACAGGCAGTCTAGTTTTTTTTTCCCTAGGGGGCGCTAGAGCGCAATTGTGAGTTTTGTGGTTAGGTTTTTGTTTTAAAAAGGCAATTTTCGCAGGTCCTGATGTGTGGGTCAAATATGGTGAGTTTTGAAGCATGTTAAGTGGGTCAAATTACAGTTTGTTGTGGCGGCGGAAGAATAAAGAATAATAAAACCTTACAAATACAATAGGTCCTTATGTCCCATTGTAAAGGGAGTCCTTATACAATGGGCCATGCGGGCCCTAATAAAACCTTACAAATACAATAGGTCCTTATGTCCCATTGTATAAGGACTGCCTTTGGGAGTCCTTATACAATGGGCCATGCGGGCCCTAAAAATGTGTAAGTGAAGTAAAACTAGCAATGCTGCAGTAGTATTGACCACGACACCAGACCAAAACAGACCGCTATGTTCAGTATCGTGGCCACTGATTGGCTCAGCCAAGTACCAAGTCATATGACTTGGTACTTGACGCATGCTAACTGTTAGCATGCTAAAGTTAGCATATAAGTTTGGCTTGCGCAATTCAGCATTAATAAATGCAATTTCTCCCCATATTTTAGTGTAATGTTGTCATCTGGAATGTTACTATTTTGTCTTTGGAGTGTGTTGTGGGCCAATAGAGAACAAGGTGTGGGCCGCTCTTTAGACACCTCGCTCTAATACAAAGTCATTGATGATATTTTATTGATTGGAGTCAGTCAACTGTCTTGGAAATGAGGTGGTTTTCGGCCCACACACACACACACACACACACACACACACGTAATAGAGGCCAGTGTGGAGCGCAGACATGGTTGCTCTGCTTCCAGATCAGGATCTCATCCACTAGTGTGCAGTGTGACCTGCTTTAGGCAGACGTGAGAAAGAAAACAGGTCGCATCCTCGCTCTCATTCTCAGACTTTATGACGGCCAGCTTTGGGACAAGTGTCTTGTAAAGACGCCATCTGTAGGTTTTATATAGGGCTGTCAAACAATGACAATATTGAATCCATCACATGTTTGATTGATGTAGATGTGAGTATTTCACCTGAATAAGTCTGAGGAGTCCAACTGTGAGACGTCATGAGTGTGATAAGCGTTTGGACACTCACTCAATTGAAACATCTGACAATTACTAGCAGCTGGACAAGTAGCCAGTAAAGCAGGGCAATGACCATGGATTGTACATTGAGCACAGCATTCACTGATATGACCCAATCCAAACAACACAGGAAGTCAACACACATGACACGAGCTGTGTGTGGGTATGATACACAAACATCCAAGCAAGTGAAAATGACAGCCATTTAAAGTCCCTGCAATGCATGATGGGTCAAATGTAAAACTCTCTCCACACTTATTCTTGTTTTTCTGCATTTTAGCTGCTTCATATTTCTGATTGATTTACAGAAGTTTGGGTCGGTCGTCACGGAAATAAACAATGTAGGAGTCTGACTTTCACATTTTCTTCAAACCAATTATATTCATTATTAATTCATATGTACACATTTATATGTCTAGTGTGTGTGTGTGTGTGTGTGTATGTGTGTGTATAGTATGTGTATATATATATATATATATATATATATATATATATATATATTTATGTCTGAGTATTTATATGAATGTGTATGTGTGTGTATATATATATATATATATATATATATATATATACATAGACTGTTATATTTTTGTGTGTATATATATATATATATATATATATATATATATATATATATATAGACTGTTATATTTATGTGTGTGTATATACATTTTTGTATATATGTGTATGTATATATATATATATATATATATATATATATAAATATGTGTGTGTGAGTATATGCGTGTGTAAGTATATATGTATACAAATGTGTGTGTATATACAGTATATATGTGTGTGTGTGTATGTATGTATATATATATATATATATATACTGTTATATATATGTGTGTGTGTGTGTATAAATATTTGTATATATGTGTGTATATATATATATATATATATATATATATATATATATATATATATATATATATATATATATATATATATATATGTCTTAATAAGGTTATCCAAAAAATAGTGCTCGATACCGTAGTAGAGCGCAATATATGTATGTGTGGGAAAAAAAATCACAAGACTA
>NC_084586.2:22447500-22472500 GCF_033978685.3 Nerophis lumbriciformis | reverse complement strand
AGGGCATGTTCACCACTGTGTTACATGGCCTTTCCTTTTAACAACACTCAGTAAACGATTGGGAACTGAGGAAACTAATTGTTGAAGCTTTGAAAGTGGAATTCTTTCCCATTCTTGTTTTATGTAGAGCTTCAGTCGTTCAACAGTCCGGGGGTCTCCGCTGTCGTATTTTACGCTTCATAATGCGCCACACATTTTCCATGGGAGACAGGTCTAGACTGCAGGCGGGCCAGGAAAGTACCCGCACTCTTCTTTTTTTTTACCAAGCCACGCTGTTGTAACACGTGCTGAATGTGGCTTGGCATTGTCTTGCTGAAATAAGCAGGGGCGTCCATGAAAAAGACAGCACTTAGATGGCAGCATATGTCGTTCCAAAACCTGTATGTACCTTTCAGCATTAATGGTGCCTTCACAGATGTGTAAGTTACCCATGTCTTTGGCATTAATACACCCCCATACCATCACACATGCTGCCTTTTCAACTTTGCGTCGATAACAGTCTGGATGGTTCGCTTCCCCTTTGAATATTTCCAAAAACAATTTGAAATGTGGACTCGTCAGACCACAGAACACTTTTCCACTTTGCATGAGTCCATCTTAGATGATCTCGGGCACAGAGAAGCCGGCGGCATTTCTGGGTGTTGTTGATAAATGGCTTTGGCTTTGCATAATAGAGCTTTAACTTGCACTTACAGATGTAGCGACCAACTGTATTTAGTGACAGTGGTTTTCTGAAGTGTTCCTGAGCCCATGTGGTGATATCCTTTAGAGATTGATGTCGGTTTTTGGTACGGTGCCGTCTGAGGGATGGAAGGTCACGGTCATTCAATGTTGGTTTCCGGCCATGCCGCTTACGTGGAGTGATTTCTCCACATTCTCTGAACCTTTTGATGATATTATGGACCGTAGATGTTGAAATCCCTAAATTTCTTGCAATTGCACTTTGAGAAACGTTGTTCTTAAACTGTTTGACTATTTGCTCACGCAGTTGTGGACAAAGGGGTGTACCTCGCCCCATCCTTTCTTGTGAAAGACTGAGCATTTTTTGGAAAGCTGCTTTCATACCCAATCATGGCACCCACCTGTTCCCAATTAGCCTGCACACCTGTGGGATGTTCCAAATAAGTGTTTGATGAGCATTCCTCAACTTTATCAGTATTTATTGCCACCTTTCCCAACTTCTTCAATTTTATAAAATATTCTTAAGCCCCCCTAAATAATTAGGTGTTTTTTTGTTTGTTTTTTTTACAAATAAATGCCGACATATTCATTATAAAGTGGCCCAAATATGAGTTTAAATAAATAATCATATAACCTGTTATTATTCACTCAGTTTCCCCCCACTTCGTAGCGTAAGGTAGAGAGTCCCTTTCGTGCGTCGGTATCCAATCCATTCCACTTGTTCATATAGAAAATGCCCACATCACTCAAATTCCAGCCCGCATTTTCTCTGCGACCTTGCTTGCGGTCCTGCAGGTGTACGAAGCACATTATCTTCCTTTACAATGAGTGAAGCTGCACAAACCCTTGTGTGTGCAATTGAAAATCCATTTATTTTTTAAGTTTTGTGTTTCTTGTAGAATCTATATAAAGTAATTGTCATGTCTGTGTGATCAGGTTTTATTTTTGGACTTTTTGTGCAGTTTTGTTTTGTCACCATAGTTACCCATTAGTTTCACCTGTCATGTCACGCACCTGTTTTGAGTCACGCACCTGTTGTTAATCATGTCCATAAGTATTTAAGTTCATTCATTTTCTGTTGTTCGTCCTGACGACCTCAACACATTTATGCTCTGTTCATGCCTGATACTTCTTTTCATGTCAATTCCTCAAGCAACTACTTTTGTCCAAGCCAAGTAAGTTTTTGTTCCATATTTATAGTCCTTTTGGTTTCATAGTTTGTTCTCCGCCATTGTGCGTGTTTTTTGTTTGTACTTTTTTGCTATAGTCTTTTGGTTTTATAGTTTATTCTCCGCCACTGTGCGCGCTTTCATTTATTCCTTTTTTTTGATAATAATAAATCATGTACCTTCATTCCCGTCTCGCACGAGCCAACTTTCCGTTGCATCCTGGAAAAGCACACACCCCGGACCAAGTCCTGACAGTAATATACATAAGCCTATTGTTAAAATAATGAAAAAAACATCATTAAATATATTTGTTTTATTGTATTGTTACATTAATAGCTGTTTTATTATTATAGGATGGCTTGTTAACATTTAATAGGATTTTCAGAGGGAGGAAAAACCAAGACATTTAATATAAAATGTAAAATGAATAAATACATAAAAAGAAAATATATGGTTAAAAGCCATCGTCCCGGGGAGCATTTCATTTCGTCCCGTGCATTTAAAAAAAAAAATAATAATAACAATGAATAATTTCTAAGTCTTTGTTAGCCGTTTGTGAAGTTGTGTGCTCGTGCGTAACATTCGCTCGCATCCTGTGCATCTCCTGGGGGCAAAGCCCCCCTGTCCTTAAAAGCTAGTGACGCCCCTGGCGTTGACACACCTTTGGAGGTTCATTTATTACAACTTTGACACTGAATTTATGTAGCTCCATTTTTTTTATTTGAATTCTGTGAACTGATTTTTCCATACATGAAATTATGCTGAAATTGTCATTGAAAACACATTTGTTAGCAATATGTGTTTTTAAAAATTCAGTGTTTTCGAATTCAGCGTAAAAAAACGAGTATAAAAAAAAATTAAGTGTAAAAAAAAAAAAAAAATCAGTGTAAGAAAACTCAGTGAACAAAAATGTTGTGTAAAAAAAGCCTGTTTGAAAATTCAGTGTATAAAAATCTGTATATAAAATTTCACTATATAAAAATTCAATGTATCAAAATCAGTGCAAAAAAACTATAAAAATTCAGTGTTTTAAAATTCAGTGTTTTAAAATGCAGTATTTTAAAATTCAGTGCATAAAACATCAGTGAAAAAAATGTAGTGTAACAAAACTGTTTTAAAATTCAGTGTATAAAAATCAGTGCAAAAACACTGCATAAAAATTCAGTTTAAAAAAATTCAGTGTTTTAAAATTCAGTGTATAAAACATCAATATATAAAAATTCAGTGTATAAAAGTCAGTTTAAAAAAACTCAGTTTTTAAATTCAGTGCATATAAATCAGTGTAAAAACAGTGTAAAAAAAAAAAGTTAGTACAAGATTTTTTTTGATAAAAATTCAATGTTTTAAAAATCACTGAATAAAAATCCAGTGTAAAAAAATCAGTGAACAAAAATGTAGTCTAAAAAATTTGTGTAAAAAAAACATTTAAAAATAAGTGTATAAAAATTCTGTGCATAAAAATCAGTGTAAAAACGGTGAAAAAAAAGTCAGTTTTAAATTTCAGTGTATAAAAAATCAGTGAATAAAAAAAATTGTGTAAAAAAAAAAATCAGTGTAAGAAAACTCAGTGAACAAAAATTTAGTGTAAAAAAAGCCTGTTTTAAAATTAAATGTATAAAAATCTGTATATAAAATTTCACTATATAAAAATTCAATGTATAAAAATGAGTGCAAAAAAACTATAAAAATTCAGTGTTTTAAAATTCAGTGTTTTAAAATTCAGTGCATAAAACATCAGTGAAAAAAATTTAGTGTAACAAAACTGTTTTAAAATTCAGTGTATAAAAATCTGTATATAAAATTTCACTATATAAAAATTCAATGTATAAAAATCAGTGCAAAAAAACTATAAAAATTCAGTGTTTTAAAATTCAGTGTTTTAAAATGCAGTATTTTTAAAATTCAGTGCATAAAACATCAGTGAAAAAATTTAGTGTAACAAAACTGTTTTAAAATTCAGTGTATAAAAATCAGTGCAAAAACACTGCATAAAAATTCAGTTTAAAAAATTTCAGTGTTTTAAAATTCAGTGTTTTAAAAATTCAGTGTATAAAACATCAGTATATAATAATTAAGTGTATAAAAGTCAGTTTAAAAAAACTCAGTTTTTAAATTCAGTGCATATAAATCAGTGTAAAAACAGTGTAAAAAAAAAAGTCAGTACATTTTTTGTGATAAAAATTCAATGTTTTAAAAATCACTGTATAAAAATCCAGTGTAAAAAAAATCAGTGAACAAAAATGTAGTCTAAAAAATTAGTGTAAAAAAAAACATTTAAAAATCAGTGTATAAAAATTCTGTGCATAAAAATCAGTGTAAAAACGGTGTAAAAAAAAAAGCCTGTTTTAAAATTCAGTGTAAAAAAATCTGTATATAAAATTTCACTATATAAAAATTCAATGTATAAAAATCAGTGCAAAAAAACTATAACAATTCAGTGTTTTAAAATTCAGTGTTTTAAAATTCAGTGCATAAAACATCAGTGAAAAAAATTTAGTGTAACAAAACTGTTTTAAAATTGAGTGTATATAAAATTTTACTATATAAAAATTCAATGTATCAAAATCAGTGCAAAAAAAACTATAAAAATTCAGTGTTTTAAAATTCAGTGCATAAAACATCAGTGAAAACAATTTGGTGTAACAAAACTGTTTTAAAATTCAGTGTATAAAAATCTGTATATAAAATTTCACTATATAAAAATTCAATGTATCAAAATCAGTGCAAAAAACTATAAAAATTCAGTGTTTTAAAATTCAGTGTTTTAAAATGCAGTATTTTAAAATTCAGTGCATAAAACATCAGTGAAAAAAATGTAGTGTAACAAAACTGTTTTAAAATTCAGTGTATAAAAATCAGTGCAAAAACACTGCATAAAAATTCAGTTTAAAAAAATGCAGTGTTTTAAAATTCAGTGTTTTAAAAATTCAGTGTATAAAACATCAGTATACAAAAATTCAGTGTATAAAAGTCAGTTTAAAAAAACTCAGTTTTTAAATTCAGTGCATATAAATCAGTGTAAAAACAGTGTAAAAAAAAAGTCAGTATATTTTTTTTGATAAAAATTCAATGTTTTAAAAATCACTGTATAAAAATCCAGTGTAAAAAAAATCAGTGAACAAAAATGTAGTCTAAAAAATTAGTGTAAAAAAACATTTAAAAATCAGTGTATAAAAATTCTGTGCATAAAAATCAGTGTAAAAACAGTGTAAAAAAAAAAGTCAGTACATTTTTTTTGATAAAAATTAAATGTTTTAAAAATCACTGTATAAAAATCTAGTTTTAAAAAAAATCAGTAAACAAAAATGTAGTCTAAAAAATTTGTGTAAAAAAACATTTAAAAATCAGTGTATAAAAATTCTGTGCATAAAAATCAGTGTAAAAACGGTGTAAAAAAAGTCGGTGTTTTAAATTTCAGTGTATAAAACATCAATTAATAAAAAAAATTGTGTAAAAAAATTCAGTGTAAAAAAACTCAGTGTAAAAAAAACACAATGTATAGAGACTCTGTTTTAAAAATCGGTGTATAAGAATTTAGCGTTAAAAAAAAAGAAGAAAGTAAGTTTTTTTATACACTGATTTTTAATACACTGCTTTTTTAAACACGCAATTTGCAAACAAATTAGTTTTCTATGAAACTCTCAGCATAATCTGATGTAAAAAAAATTTCAAATGCAAAAAATTCAGTTTACTTATTCAGTGTGAAAAAAAGCTTTGGCAATAAAGACACAAAACAACCTTGAACGCCCTTCACTGTTGCCTGAAAATATTTAAATATTTTCTCAAATGCAGTCTTGAAAATGTAAAAATGGCCAATCGGACAGGAATGGATCTGTTTACTCGCCGCAGCATCAACAGCTAAATTGTAAATAAAGTCATCCTGCTCAACTGGAGTTGACAGGTGTCAATCAACAGGTTTATTGCTGGCGTTGTAGAAGAAGATGACATTCTATTTCAACACATGCATGGAGTGTCCCTAATAAAGTGACACGGCCTAGCGAGTACGTGAGGTGCTGACAACATCGCATGTCGACAAACTGCTCCAACAGGTCTCCTCAGGCTCCTCCCCCTCTCAGGTGTGCTCGTTTTGTCTCCTCCGCCGAGCGCGTGCAGTTGAGGCTGCGTTTTTGGCCATGACTCATTCTGTCATGTAGCATACTTTTTACTCCTCCACTCATTTTGTATTGACTGACTCCAAGTATGTACAGCAAGGACCGTGTGTTTGGGGCACACGGGGCACTGCCCCAGCAGGTCATTAACATTCATGTAAAGTTATTTTCTATTTAACAAACTTACAGTAAGTCCAGTGTTTCCCATCATTTATCTGTATCAGTCCACCACTAATAGATGTTGTATTTGGGGCACACGGGGGAGTGCCCCAGCAGGTCATAAACATTAATGTAAAGTTATTTTCTATTTAACAAACTTAACTCATCATCCTTTTAGTGTACAGTAAGTCCAGTGTTTCCCATCATGTATCTGCATCAGTCCGCCACAAATAGATGTTGTATTTGGGGCACACGGAGCAGTGCCCCAGCAGGTCATAAACATTGTTGTATTAATGTAAAGTTATTTTCGATTTAACAAACTTAACTCATCATCCCTTTAGTGTACAGTAAGTATGATGTTTCCCATCATTTATCTGTATCAGTCCGCCACAAATAGATGTTGTATTTGGGGCACACGGGGCAGTGCCCCAGCAGGTCATAAACATTCATGTAAAGTTATTTTCTATTTAACAAACTTAACTCATCTTCCTTTTAGTGTACAGTAAGTCCAGTGTCAGACCACCAAAATCAGACCACCACAAATAGATGTTGTGTTTGGGGCACACGGGGCAGTGCCCCAGCAGGTCATAAACACTGTTGCATTAATGTAAACTTATTTTCTATTCAACAAACTTAACTCATCATCCCTTTAGTGTACAGTAAGTATGATGTTTCCCATCATTTATCTGTATCAGTCCGCCACAAATAGATGTTGTATTTGGGGCACACGGAGCAGTGCCCCAGCAGGTCATAAACATTGTTGTATTAATGTAAAGTTATTTTTGATTTAACAAACTTAACTCATCATCCTTTTAATATACAGTAAGTCCAGTGTTTCCCATCATTTATCTGTATCAGTCCGCCACAAATAGATGTTGTATTTGGGGCACATGGGGCAGTGCCCCAGCAGGTCAAAAACATTAATGTAAAGTTATTTTCTATTTAACAAACTTACAGTAAGTCCAGTGTTTCCCATCATTTATCTGTATCAGTCCACCACAAATAGATGTTGTATTTGGGGCACAGGGGGCAGTGCCCCAGCAGGTCAAAAACATTAATGTAAAGTTATTTTCTATTTAACAAACTTAACTCATCATCCCTTTTAGTGTGGCAGTAAAACAAGTCCAGTGTTTCGCATCATGTATCTGTATCAGTCCGCCACAAATAGATGTTGTATTTGGGGCACACGGAGCAGTGCCCCAGCAGGTCATAAACATTTGTTGCATTAATGTAAACTTATTTTCGATTTAACAAACTTAACTCATCTTCCTTTTAGTGTACAGTAAGTCCAGTGTCAGACCACCAAAATCAGACCACCACAAATAGATGTTGTATTTGGGGCACATGGGGCAGTGCCCCAGCAGGTCAAAAACAGTTGCATTAATGTAGTTATTTTCTATTTAACCAACTTAACTCATCTTCCTTTTAGTGTACAGTAAGTCCAGTGTCAGACCACCAAAATCAGTCCACCACAAATAGATGTTGTGTTTGGGGCACACGGGGCAGTGCCCCAGCAGGTCATAAACGCTGTTGCATTAATGTAAAGTTATTTTCTATTTAACAAACTTAACTCATCATCCTTTCAATATACAGTAAGTCCAGTGTTTCCCATCATTTATCTGTATCAGTCCACCACAAATAGATGTTGTATTTGGGGCACATGGGGCAGTGCCCCAGAAGGTCAAAAACAGTTGCATTAATGTAGTTATTTTCTAATTAACAAACTTAACTCATCATCCTTTTAGTGTACAGTACGTCCAGTGTCAGACCACCAAAATCAGACCACCACAAATAGATGTTGTATTTGGGGCACACGGGGCAGTGCCCCAGCAGGTCATAAACATTCATGTAAAGTTATTTTCTATTTAACAAACTTAACTCATCTTCCTTTTAATGTACAGTAAGTCCAGTGTCAGACCACCAAAATCAGACCACCACAAATAGATGTTGTATTTGGGGCACATGGGGCAGTGCCCCAGCAGGTCAAAAACAGTTGCATTAATGTAGTTATTTTCTATTTAACCAACTTAACTCATCTTCCTTTTAGTGTACAGTAAGTCCAGTGTCAGACCACCAAAATCAGTCCACCACAAATAGATGTTGTGTTTGGGGCACACGGGGCAGTGCCCCAGCAGGTCATAAACGCTGTTGCATTAATGTAAAGTTATTTTCTATTTAACAAACTTAACTCATCATCCTTTCAATATACAGTAAGTCCAGTGTTTCCCATCATTTATCCGTATCAGTCCACCACAAATAGATGTTGTATTTGGGGCACATGGGGCAGTGCCCCAGCAGGTCAAAAACAGTTGCATTAATGTAGTTATTTTCTAATTAACAAACTTAACTCATCATCCTTTTAGTGTACAGTACGTCCAGTGTCAGACCACCAAAATCAGACCACCACAAATAGATGTTGTATTTGGGGCACACGGGGCAGTGCCCCAGCAGGTCATAAACATTCATGTAAAGTTATTTTCTATTTAACAAACTTAACTCATCTTCCTTTTAATGTACAGTAAGTCCAGTGTCAGACCACCAAAATCAGACCACCACAAATAGATGTTGTATTTGGGGCACATGGGGCAGTGCCCCAGCAGGTCAAAAACAGTTGCATTAATGTAGTTATTTTCTATTTAACCAACTTAACTCATCTTCCTTTTAGTGTACAGTAAGTCCAGTGTCAGACCACCAAAATCAGTCCACCACAAATAGATGTTGTGTTTGGGGCACACGGGGCAGTGCCCCAGCAGGTCATAAACGCTGTTGCATTAATGTAAAGTTATTTTCTATTTAACAAACTTAACTCATCATCCTTTCGATATACAGTAAGTCCAGTGTTTCCCATCATTTATCCGTATCAGTCCACCACAAATAGATGTTGTATTTGGGGCACATGGGGCAGTGCCCCAGCAGGTCAAAAACAGTTGCATTAATGTAGTTATTTTCTAATTAACAAACTTAACTCATCATCCTTTTAGTGTACAGTACATCCAGTGTCAGACCACCAAAATCAGACCACCACAAATAGATGTTGTATTTGGGGCACACGGGGCAGTGCCCCAGCAGGTCATAAACATTCATGTAAAGTTATTTTCTATTCAACAAACTTAACTCATCTTCCTTTTAATGTACAGTAAGTCCAGTGTCAGACCACCAAAATCAGACCACCACAAATAGATGTTGTGTTTGGGGCACACGGGGCAGTGCCCCAGCAGGTCATAAACACTGTTGCATTAATGTCAACTTATTTTCTATTTAACAAACTTAACTCATCATCCCTTTAGTGTACAGTAAGTATGATGTTTCCCATCATTTATCTGTATCAGTCCACCACAAATAGATGTTGTATTTGGGGCACACGGGGCACTGCCCCAGCAGGTCATAAACATTAATGTAAAGTTATTTTCTATTTAACAAACTTAACTCATCTTCCCTTTTAGTGTACAGTAAGTCCAGTGTTTCCCATCATTTATCTGTATCAGTCCGCCACAAATAGATGTTGTATTTGGGGCACATGGGGCAGTGCCCCAGCAGGTCAAAAACAGTTGCATTAATGTAGTTATTTTCTATTTAACAAACTTAACTCATCATCCTTTAGTCCAGTGTCAGACCACCACAAATAGATTTTGTGTTTGGGGCACACGGGGCAGTGCCCCAGCAGGTCATAAACACTGTTGCATTAATGTACAGTTATTTTCTATTTAACAAACTTAACTCATCATCCCTTTAGTGTACAGTAAGTCCAGTGTTTCCCATCATTTATCTGTATCAGTCCGCCACAAATAGATGTTGTATTTGGGGCACACGGAGCAGTGCCCCAGCAGGTCATAAACATTGTTGTATTAATGTAAAGTTATTTTCGATTTAACAAACTTAACTCATCATCCTTTTAATATACAGTAAGTCCAGTGTTTCCCATCATTTATCTGTATCAGTCCGCCACAAATAGATGTTGTATTTGGGGCACATGGGGCAGTGCCCCAGCATGTCATAAACGCTGTTGCATTAATGTAAACTTATTTTCTATTTAACAAACTTAACTCATCATCCCTTTAGTGTACAGTAAGTATGATGTTTCCCATCATTTATCTGTATCAGTCCGCCACAAATAGATGTTGTATTTGGGGCACACGGAACAGTGCCCCAGCAGGTCATAAACATTGTTGTATTAATGTAAAGTTATTTTTGATTTAACAAACTTAACTCATCATCCTTTTAATATACAGTAAGTCCAGTGTTTCCCATCATTTATCTGTATCAGTCCGCCACAAATAAATGTTGTATTTGGGGCACATGGGGCAGTGCCCCAGCAGGTCATTAACATTAATGTAAAGTTATTTTCTATTTAACAAACTTACAGTAAGTCCAGTGTTTCCCATCATTTATCTGTATCAGTCCGCCACAAATAGATGTTGTATTTGGGGCACACGGGGCACTGCCCCAGCAAGTCATAAACATTCATGTAAAGTTTTTTTCTATTTAACGAACTTAACTCATCATCCCTTTTAGTGTACAGTAAGTCCAGTGTTTCCCATCATTTATCTGTATCAGTCCGCCACAAATAGATGTTGTATTTGGGGCACATGGGGCAGTGCCCCAGCTGGTCAAAAACAGTTGCATTAATGTAGTTATTTTCTATTTAACAAACTTAACTCATCATCCTTTTAGTGTACAGTAAGTCCAGTGTCAGACCACCACAAATAGATGTTGTGTTTGGGGCACACGGGGCAGTGCCCCAGCAGGTCATAAACATTAATGTAAAGTTATTTTCTATTTAACAAACTTAACTCATCTTCCTTTTAGTGTACAGTTAGTCCAGTGTTTCCCATCATTTATCTGTATCAGTCCGCCACAAATAGATGTTGTATTTGGGGCACACGGAGCAGTGCCCCAGCAGGTCATAAACATTGTTGTATTAATGTAAAGTTATTTTCGATTTAACAAACTTAACTCATCATCCTTTTAATATACAGTAAGTCCAGTGTTTCCCATCATTTATCTGTATCAGTCCGCCACAAATAGATGTTGTATTTGGGGCACATGGGGCAGTGCCCCAGCAGGTCAAAAACATTAATGTAAAGTTATTTTCTATTTAACAAACTTAACTCATCTTCCTTTTAATGTACAGTAAGTCCAGTGGGGAAAAAAATATATATATATTTATTTTATTTATTAATTTTTTTTAATTAAAAAAAAAGTGTTATTTGGGTGGACTGCCATAAAGGCACATGTGCTGCTCTGGGCCCCTCCCCCATCTAAATCACTCATAAACAATAAACAATGACAAAAAGAGTACTTCAAAACATATTTGTGTTGATTTAATTACTTTAACAAGTTAAAACTCTCCTATGCAAGGCGAAAACCGTTTATCAACAACACCCAGAAACGCCGTCGGCTTCGCTGGGGCCTGAGCTCATCTAAGATGGACTGATACAAAGTGGAAAAGTGTTCTGTGGTCTGATGAGTCCACATTTCAAATTGTTTTTGGAAACTGTGGACGTCGTGTCCTCCGGACCAAAGAGGAAAAGAACCATCCGGATTGTTATAGGCGCATGTGTGATGGTATGGGGGTGTATTAGTGCCCAAGACATGGGTAACTTACACATCTGTGAAGGCACCATTAATGCTGAAAGGTACATACAGGTTTTGGAGCAACATATGTTGCCATCCAAGCAACGTTACCATGGACGCCCCTGCTTATTTCAGCAAGACAATGCTAAGCCACGTGTTACATCTGTTGAACAACTTAAGCTGTACATCAAGCAAGAATGGCAAAGAATTCCACCTGAGAAGCTTCAAAAATGTGTCTCCTCAGTTCCCAAACCTTTACTGAGTGTTGTTAAAAGGAAAGGCCATGTAACACAGTGGTGAACATGCCCTTTCCCAACTACTTTGGCACGTGTTGCAGCCATGACATTCTAAGTTAATTATAAAGTTTATGAGTTTGAACATCAAATATGTTGTCTTTGTAGCATATTCAACTGAATATGGCTTGAAAAGGATTTGCAAATCATTGCATTCCGTTTATATTTACATCTAACACAATTTCCCAACTCATATGGAAACGGGGTTTGTAAGAAGGTGCGCTTGCTGTCTGTGAGAAGGAGAGACAAAGAAAGAGTGAGAAGAGCCTGCAGCTAAAAGCAAGTGCGTGAGAAAGTAAACTCCAATATCACCATCTAGTCATTTTCTCTATCGCACAGAGACAAACCCGCCATATATCCATATGTCGCCCAGCCCTACACTCTTAGAAATAAGGGTTCTAAAAGGGTTCTTCTACAAGGGCTGAGGTTCTAACTGGAACCATTTGCTTCTGAAAAACCCTTTCCCGAAGAAAGGGTTTTTCAAGGGTTCTTGGTAACGCTAATGGTTCCAGTAAGAACCATTTTGATCCAGAGAACCCTTTAAAACCCTTTTTCTGAATAATTGGTTTTAAAAGGGTTCTCACTAGAGATGCGCGGATAGGCAAATATTTCATCCGCAACCGCATCAGAAAGTCGTCAACCATCCGCCATCCACCCGATGTAACGTTTGATCAGAACTGCACCCGCCCGCCATCCGCCCGGTATATCTAATATAGACGATGCAAGGCATTAGTGAGGCACCTGCCAACTACTCCGGTTTTCCCGTAATTCGTACGGTTTTCATCAACCTATTCCGGGTTACGGTTGCAGTGATAAAAAATACGGTTTTTCATTAATTAAAAAAAAAAAGGGTGAAAACTACGCGAATTGCACCTTGTGCAGACAAGATTTTTCGATCGGACACGGAGGAATTAGCAATGTAAAAGACCACGTTGGGACAAAAAAACACAAGTCTAATGCCGTTGCTAGCGATACAAGTGGAAAACTTTCAACGTTTTTCGTCGCCCAAACAGATTCTTTGGATGTGATAAATGCCGAAGTTTTATTTACGGAGGCAATAATTGAGCATGGACTTCCAATCGCACTGGCTGATCACATGGGACAGTTAAATGTTTGTAATGCAACCTTTAAAAATCATTACGCGGTGATCGCGGTCCCAAAAATAAACTTTTCTTGCATGATAATGTCCAGAAAAATTCGCTTTATATTACTATAGACTCCTTTTAACGAATGAGTTTGATGGTTTATCACAAACCTTAAATGAAAGAAGTCCTTTGTTCTCCTGCACCATGCATGCGCTTTGGCCTTGCTTCGTGTTTGGTGCGCAATCCTGTCGGCTGTATTTCACAGCACGACATACTGTTAAAAGTGTTTATACTATTTATGCTTTCAAGTCCAAGTTGAAGAAATCTTGTTAAATGTTGACAGCATAACTACCAAAATACAGAAGTATGTCCTTAATATTTTTGCAGTGCTATTTCTGTTGAAAAGTTCAAATGATTACATTAGAGATGTGATGTGCCACTTTTCAAGTGTCTGATGGCTTCAATTAATTTTCATTAATTTTTCATATTTTGAATTCTTTTGAAAGGCTTACAAAAAAACTACATTTGAATTGTAATTCCATGCTATTGACAGGACTATTAATTTTAATGAAGTTAGCTTACCATGTTTACAGTATGATAATTGTGATAGAAATGTGAATTTTAGGCACAGAATATTTTTTACAATTGAACAAGGCAGTAGATTATACAAGCTTGGACAGAAAGTTAATAATGACACCAATTTTTTTTTTATGGAATTGTTTAGTACTGTTTTACCATTTGTTTACTGTAAAAAGTGTTTATACTTTCAATGAACAAATTGAAGTCTTGTGAAAGGTTGACAGGATAACTGGCATTAACTGTCAAAATAATTTCAAACTATTGAAGTTAGCTTACAGAATAAACATGTCAATCAACCCATATGATTTTTGCTGTAATATTTTTGTTTTGAAAAGTCACTGTGACTGATAGAAAAGTGATGGTTTTAGCAACATTTTAACCTGTCTGAATGCTAATAATCATTTTGCGTCGGGGGGCGAAGCCCTGAACCCTCCACCAGGACTTTGTCCTGGACCTACCGGGGCCTGCGGCCCTTGGACCCTGGCTACTAGGTTTTTCTGATTTCAAAAGTTGGCAGGTATGGTGAGGTTATAAAGCTTTTGCCTGTTAAAGAAAGGAGACTGATCCAATGCAGCACAGACATTCGCGTGCCACGCTGTCACGACCCAGACGCACACCAGTGCGCAATCATATGGGAGCCGCGCTGAGCGCACCTCCAAGCGCGTCTCGCTGCCGGCGACGGCCAGGTATGGGCCCACGCTCCAGCGCCATCCATTTTCAGGGCTAGTTGATTCGGCAGGTGGGTTGTTACACACTCCTTAGCGGGTTCCGACTTCCATGGCCACCGTCCTGCTCTCTATATAAACCAGGGTGAGCCCCACCCCTTTCGTGAGCGCACTGCGCGCGGAGTGACCCCTGTTACGCGCCCCCGGCAACAGGGGTGGCGGGCAGGTAAGCTGCACGGGCGGAGCGTGCGGAGTGACCCATGTTACGAGCCCCCGGCCACGGGGGTGGCGGGCAGGTAAGCTGCTTACCTGCTGCGCGTGACGCCGGCCGCGGCGAAGGCGGACGAGGCGGGGTGTCGGTGCGGTGGGCGCGGTGGTGACCCTGGACGTGCGTCGGGCCCTTCTCGCGGATCGCCTCAGCTACGGCTCCCGGTGGGGCCCTCTCGGGGGAAGGGGCCTCGGTCCCGGACCCCGGCGAGGCGTCCCTTCTCCGCTCCGTAAAAGTGTCCATCTCTTTTCTTTTTTCTTCTTCTGTTGTGGCATATGCTGCAGGTGCCTGCTCGTTTTTCGTATGTGGGTAACAACATTTAACTATGTATATATATTTACCAATTGGTTTAACTGCCACCCTCAAAAAAAAAAAAAAAAAAAATATCTAATTAATCCGCCCGACCCGACCCGCACGCGGATAAAATCTTATTTTTTTTAATTTCATCCGCCCGATCCGCGGATAATCCGCGGACTCCGCGGTTGTGCCCGCAAACCGCGCATCTCTAGTTCTCACTAACACTAAGGGTTCCAGTAAGAACTATTTTGATCCAGAGAACCGTTTTTGGAAGAAAGAGTTCTTCAGGGATTGTTGAAAGCATGGGTAAGATCCTGTGTCACCAGGGACATACTTCCTGATAACATTTGCCAATAATGGTGCCTATCTTTAAATAAATGTTTTTCTCATTCAAATGTTTGTTCAATGTCAACATGATAAATGACCACAATATAATATGAACTAAACTCATCTGTAGAATACAATATGGTTCTTTATAGAACCCTCAGAAGACAAGACGGTTATCGGTGAAAACCTTTGAAAAGGGACGTTTTTAGAACCCCCTGTGTCAGGTCTAGATGAAACCCTTGAAACATGAAAGAGTTCTTTGTGGAACTCCCTGTGTGGGTTCTAGATGAAACCCTTGAAACATGAAAGGGTTCTTAGTGGAACTCCCTGTGTGGGTTCTAGGTGAAACCCTTGAAACCTGAAAGGGTTCTTAGTGGAACTCCCTGCATGGGTTCTAGATGAAACCCTTGACAAACGAAAGGGTTCTTAGTGGAACTCCCTGCGTGGGTTCTAGATGAAACCCTTGAAATACGAAAGGGTTCTTAGTGGAACTCCCTGCGTGGGTTCTAGATGAAACCCTTGAAATACGAAAGGGTTCTTAGTGGAACTCCCTGCGTGGGTTCTAGATGAAAGTCTTGAAATACAAAAGGGTTCTTAGTGGAACTCCCTGTGTGGGTTCTAGATGAAACCCTTGACAAACGAAAGGGTTCTTAGTGGAACTCCCTGTGTGGGTTCTAGATGAAACCCTTGAAACATGAAAGGGTTCTTAGTGGAACTCCCTGTGTGGGTTCTAGGTGAAACCCTTGAAACCTGAAAGGGTTCTTAGTGGAACTCCCTGCATGGGTTCTAGATGAAACCCTTGACAAACGAAAGGGTTCTTAGTGGAACTCCCTGCGTGGGTTCTAGATGAAACCCTTGAAATACGAAAGGGTTCTTAGTGGAACTCCCTGCGTGGGTTCTAGATGAAACCCTTGAAATACGAAAGGGTTCTTAGTGGAACTCCCTGCGTGGGTTCTAGATGAAAGTCTTGAAATACAAAAGGGTTCTTAGTGGAACTCCCTGTGTGGGTTCTAGATGAAACCCTTGACAAACGAAAGGGTTCTTAGTGGAACTCCCTGTGTGGGTTATAGATGAAACCCTTGAAATACGAAAGGGTTCTTAGTGGAACTCCCTGCGTGGGTTCTAGATGAAACCCTTGAAATACGAAAGGGTTCTTAGTGGAACTCCCTGCGTGGGTTCTAGATGAAAGTCTTGAAATACAAAAGGGTTCTTAGTGGAACTGCCTGTGTGGGTTCTAGATGAAACCCTTGAAATACGAAAGGGTTCTTAGTGGAACTCCCTGTGTGGGTTCTAGATGAAACCCTTGAAACATGAAAGGGTTCTTAGTGGAACTCCCTGCATGGGTTCTAGATGAAACCCTTGACAAACGAAAGGGTTCTTAGTGGAACTCCCTGTGTGGGTTCTAGGTGAAACCCTTGAAACCTGAAAGGGTTCTTAGTGGAACTCCCTGCATGGGTTCTAGATGAAACCCTTGACAAACGAAAGGGTTCTTAGTGGAACTCCCTGTGTGGGTTCTAGATGAAACCCTTGAAATACGAAAGGGTTCTTAGTGGAACTCCCTGTGTGGGTTCTAGATGAAACCCTTGACAAACGAAAGGGTTCTTAGTGGAACTCCCTGCATGGGTTCTAGATGAAACCCTTGACAAACGAAAGGGTTCTTAGTGGAACTCCCTGCATGGGTTCTAGATGAAACCCTTGACAAACGAAAGGGTTCTTAGTGGAACTCCCTGCGTGGGTTCTAGATGAAACCCTTGAAATACGAAAGGGTTCTTAGTGGAACTCCCTGCGTGGGTTCTAGATGAAAGTCTTGAAATACAAAAGGGTTCTTAGTGGAACTGCCTGTGTGGGTTCTAGATGAAACCCTTGAAATACGAAAGGGTTCTTAGTGGAACTCCCTGTGTGGGTTCTAGATGAAACCCTTGAAACATGAAAGGGTTCTTAGTGGAACTCCCTGCATGGGTTCTAGATGAAACCCTTGACAAACGAAAGGGTTCTTAGTGGAACTCCCTGTGTGGGTTCTAGGTGAAACCCTTGAAACCTGAAAGGGTTCTTAGTGGAACTCCCTGCATGGGTTCTAGATGAAACCCTTGACAAACGAAAGGGTTCTTAGTGGAACTCCCTGTGTGGGTTCTAGATGAAACCCTTGAAATACGAAAGGGTTCTTAGTGGAACTCCCTGTGTGGGTTCTAGATGAAACCCTTGACAAACGAAAGGGTTCTTAGTGGAACTCCCTGCATGGGTTCTAGATGAAACCCTTGACAAACGAAAGGGTTCTTAGTGGAACTCCCTGCATGGGTTCTAGATGAAACCCTTGACAAACGAAAGGGTTCTTAGTGGAACTCCCTGTGTGGGTTCTAGATGAAACCCTTGAAATACGAAAGGGTTCTTAGTGGAACTCCCTGTGTGGGTTCTAGATGAAAGTCTTGAAATACAAAAGGGTTCTTAGTGGAACTCCCTGTGTGGGTTCTAGATGAAACCCTTGAAACATGAAAGGGTTCTTAGTGGAACTCCCTGCATGGGTTCTAGATGAAACCCTTGACAAACGAAAGGGTTCTTAGTGGAACTCCCTGTGTGGGTTCTAGATGAAACCCTTGAAATATGAAAGGGTTCTTAGTGGAACTCCCTGTGTGGGTTCTAGATGAAACCCTTGAAATACGAAAGGGTTCTTAGTGGAACTCCCTGCGTGGGTTCTAGATGAAAGTCTTGAAATACAAAAGGGTTCTTAGTGGAACTCCCTGTGTGGGTTCTAGATGAAACCCTTGAAATACGAAAGGGTTCTTAGTGGAACTCCCTGCATAGGTTCTAGATGAAACCCTTGACAAACGAAAGGGTTCTTAGTGGAACTGCCTGTGTGGGTTCTAGATGAAACCCTTGAAATACGAAAGGGTTCTTAGTGGAACTCCCTGTGTGGGTTCTAGATGAAACCCTTGAAACATGAAAGGGTTCTTAGTGGAACTCCCTGCATGGGTTCTAAATGAAACCCTTGACAAACGAAAGGGTTCTTAGTGGAACTCCCTGCGTGGGTTCTAGATGAAAGTCTTGAAATACAAAAGGGTTCTTAGTGGAACTCCCTGTGTGGGTTCTAGGTGAAACCCTTGAAACCTGAAAGGGTTCTTAGTGGAACTCCCTGCATGGGTTCTAGATGAAACCCTTGACAAACGAAAGGGTTCTTAGTGGAACTCCCTGTGTGGGTTCTAGATGAAACCCTTGAAATACGAAAGGGTTCTTAGTGGAACTCCCTGTGTGGGTTCTAGATGAAACCCTTGACAAACGAAAGGGTTCTTAGTGGAACTCCCTGCATGGGTTCTAGATGAAACCCTTGACAAACGAAAGGGTTCTTAGTGGAACTCCCTGCGTGGGTTCTAGA
This sequence comes from Nerophis lumbriciformis, assembly GCF_033978685.3. Taxonomy (NCBI): domain Eukaryota; kingdom Metazoa; phylum Chordata; class Actinopteri; order Syngnathiformes; family Syngnathidae; genus Nerophis; species Nerophis lumbriciformis. The sequence continues at coordinate 22,453,927 of NC_084586.2, read as the reverse complement.
TGAAACCCTTGAAATACGAAAGGGTTCTTAGTGGAACTCCCTGCATGGGTTCTAGATGAAACCCTTGACAAACGAAAGGGTTCTTAGTGGAACTCCCTGTGTGGGTTCTAGATGAAACCCTTGAAACATGAAAGGGTTCTTAGTGGAACTCCCTGCATGGGTTCTAGATGAAACCCTTGACAAACGAAAGGGTTCTTAGTGGAACTCCCTGTGTGGGTTCTAGATGAAACCCTTGAAATACGAAAGGGTTCTTAGTGGAACTCCCTGCGTGGGTTCTAGATGAAACCCTTGAAATACGAAAGGGTTCTTAGTGGAACTCCCTGCGTGGGTTCCAGATGAAAGTCTTGAAATACAAAAGGGTTCTTAGTGGAACTGCCTGCGTGGGTTCTAGATGAAAGTCTTGAAACATGAAAGGGTTCTTAGTGGAACTCCCTGCGTGGGTTCTAGATGAAACCCTTGAAACACGAAAGGGTTCTTAGTGGAACTCCCTGCGTGGGTTCTTTGTAGAACCTCTCATGGGGGGTTCTGGGTGGAACCTTACACACACAGTTCTAGGTAGAACCCTCCGAAAGGGTTCCGGGTGGAACCTTTATAAAAAGGTTCTACCTGCAGCCAAAAAGGGTTCTACCTATGAGGACGAGCCGAAGAACCTTACATGGTTCTACTTAGCACTTTTATTTCTAAGAGTGTAGTTCTATTTAATGACTCCCTTTTTGACTGACTCATGGTTATCCATGCACATGCGTCACGGCCAATTATGCAAATGAAAGGACAAGGTGATTAATAGTCTTTAAACAACGACATCATCCAGCCTCCAATCATATTGACTTTTTAGCACGCTGCTGTTGGAAGGTCAAAGGCCAACAAGAGCGAGTCCTGGTATGTAGCTGACTTAACTGGTTAAGTACCACTTAAGTCCTGCGTGAGTAAGGTTCCACATACTCGCATGAGCCCATGAGCAAACACAGAAAAAGCAGTTTTGTGTCGTTCTTCACCTTTTTGCTGGCTTTTCTTGCTGCCATGAAGTCATGTGATATTGTTGTCGTGGCAACCCTGATTTGTGGTGATTTGTCATATTTATGTGAACACAGATGAAGTATGTGGTCATCATCAGTGCTGATTTGAGGAGTTGTGCTGGACTGTGGGCCAGCAGGAGTGTGATGTAAGGGAGAGGAGGCCTCAATGGGCCGACTGTGTGCTCCATGGCGTGATTTGGGCCCCAAGTGGGTGTCCCATTGTGTGATTGGATGCCTGCTAAAGTGGTTAAGTCATCAAACTGGCTGCTGAGAGTCGTCTGAGCCGTCAGCACACGCCCCGTGCAAAAGTGGAGAAGTTAGAAAGTTCACCTGGGTCAGACCTCCGCCAGGGACAAACTGTCCAAAACGTGTCATAATCCACCGGGGCTCCATTACAACAAAGATTGCATTTGTATTATGTTGCTTCCATTATTTGTTTCATCAGTCTCACTAAAAAAAAGTCATAAAATAAGGTGAAACAAGAATGTAAAATCAGGTAATTGATGTGAAAGTGGGGGAAAAAAGGTAGATGGACGGTATAATAAAGTAAATAGCATGTAAAATAAGTAAATACATGCTATAATAAGGTACATAAAAAGTAAAATAAGGAATATAGAAGGTAAAATATGTAAATAAAAGGTAAATATAGAAGGTAATAGAATGTAAATAAAATGTAAAAGAAGAAGTAAAACGAGTTAAATAGAATGGAAATAAAAGGTAAAAGAAGATACGAGGTAAAAACACGGTCAAAAAAGGTAAAACGTAAAAATAAGTTAAATAGAATGAAAATAAAAGGGAAAATAAGTTAAAACAAGAATGTAAAATCAGGTAATTGACGTGAAAGTGGGGGAAAAAAGGTAGATGGACGGTATAATAAAGTAAATAGCATGTAAAATAAGTAAATACATGCTATAATAAGGTACATAAAAAGTAAAATAAGGAATATAGAAGGTAAAATATGTAAATAAAAGGTAAATATAGAAGGTAAAAGAATGTAAATAAAATGTAAAAGAAGAAGTAAAACGAGTTAAATAGAATGGAAATAAAAGGTAAAAACACTGTCAAAAAAGGTAAATAAAATGTAAAATAAGTTAAATAGAATGAAAATAAAAGGGAAAATAAGTTAAAACAAGAATGTAAAATCAGGTAATTGATGTGAAAGTGGGGGGAAAAAGGTAGATGGACGGTATAATAAAGTAAATAGCATGTAAAATAAGTAAATAGATGCTATAATAAGGTACATACAAAGTAAAATAAGGAATATAGAAGGTAAAATATGTAAATAAAAGGTAAATATAGAAGGTAAAAGAATGTAAATAAAATGTAAAAGAAGAAGTAAAACGAGTTAAATAGAATGGAAATAAAAGGTAAAAGAAGATACGAGGTAAAAACACTGTCAAAAAAGGTAAATAAAATGTAAAATAAGTTAAATAGAATGAAAATAAAAGGTAAAATAAGTTAAAACAAGAATGTAAAATCAGGTAATTGATGTGAAAGTGGGGGAAAAAAGGTAGATGGACGGTATAATAAAGTAAATAGCATGTAAAATAAGCAAATACATGCTATAATAAGGTACATAAAAAGTAAAATAAGGAATATAGAAGGTAAAATATGTAAATAAAAGGTAAATATAGAAGGTAAAACAATGTAAATAAAATGTAAAAGAAGAAGTAAAACGAGTTAAATAGAATGGAAATAAAAGGTAAAAGAAGATACGAGGTAGAAACACGGTCAAAAAAGGTAAATAAAATGTAAAATAAGTTAAATAGAATGAAAATAAAAGGGAAAATAAGTTAAAACAAGAATGTAAAGGTAAGTAAAATACAATCAAATGAAGTAAATAAGAAATAAGAAGTTAAATAAAAGGTTACAAAAATGAATACAAAAGGTAATATATATATATATATATATATATATATATATATATATATATATATATATATATATATATATATATATATATATATATATACTTCACTTCACAAACAAGGTAAAAGAAAATAATAATAATAATACATTTTATTTGGTATAGCGCTTTTCAGAGTACTCAAAGACGCTTTACAGGATAAAAAATTCAAATATAAAACCGTTCAAAGTAATAATATAAAATACAGGAAATATAAAAGCAGTACATTGTAAAATACACAAGACAGGACATTTACAAGACACAGAACACTAATCACTGGTTAAAAGCACATCTGAAGAGGTGAAATAAGTTAAAGAGAAGTTCAATAAATGGAATGTAGAAGATAAAACAAGGTCAAAGACTTAAAAGAAGGTAAATTAAAGTTAAAAGAAGGAATATAGAAGGTAAAAGATGGTCAAAGAATGTAAATTGCAGGTTAAACAAGTAAAAACAAGTTAAAAGAATGTAAATTGCAGGTTAAACAAGTAAAAATAAGTTAAAAGAAGTTACATTGCAGGTAAAACAAGTTAAATAGAAGTTAAAAGAAGGTAAATTGCAGGTAATAAAAGGAATATAGAAGGTAAAACAAAGTAAATGATGGTCAAAGAAGGTAACGGTAAAATAAATTAAATAGAAGGTAAATAAAAGACTGTAGCAAAAGGAATAAAGAGAAAAAAAACAAGGTATTAGACAACCAAATAACGTTTTTTTAAAAAGGAGGTAAAAGAAGGAGTATAGAAGATACAACCAGGTAAAAGATGGTCAGAGAAAGTAAATTGCAGGTAAAATAAGTATAAATAGAAGTTAAAAGGTAAATAAACTGTTTAAAAAGGGGAAAATAGAAGGTCAAATAAGGTAATGAAGTAGAAGTTTATTTCATCTCTTTTCCCTAAAACAAACATTGATGCTATAAAGTCTTTCATCTTATTCATCACATGAAGGAATCAACTTCCACTCTGCTCCTGTAGATGGCGCTAATACCTAAAACACATTGATGCTATAAAGTCTTTCATCCTATTCATCACATGAAGGAATCAACTTCCACTCTGGTCCTGTAGATGGCGCTAATACCTAAAACACACATTGATGCTATAAAGTCTTTCATCCTATTCATCACATGAAGGAATCAACTTCCACTCTGCTCCTGTAGATGGCGCTAATACCTAAAACACACATTGATGCTATAAAGTCTTTCATCCTATTCATCACATGAAGGAATCAACTTCCACTCTGCTCCTGTAGATGGCGCTCATACCTAAAACACATTGATGCTATAAAGTCTTTCATCCTATTCATCACATGAAGGAATCAACTTCCACTCTGCTCCTGTAGATGGCGCTAATACCTAAAACACACATTGATGCTATAAAGTCTTTCATCCTATTCATCACATGAAGGAATCAATCATGTGACACTTCCACTCTGGTCCTGTAGATGGCGCTAATACCGCACACAACATGGACCACATCTTTTAAGATGCACCGAGATGAAACGGCTTCTTCCCTGACCCATGAGCAAGCCTGGGTTGTATACGTTCCACAGTACTGCACTCAGGCCTGGCCCTAACCAATCTGGCGCCCTAGGCAAGATTTTAGGTGGCGCCCCCCCACATCGGCAGTGAAGTGTATATACTCACAAGAACCTGAATAGCTTTGTCTTTGACCTTTTTTTTCACTTACAACTATACCTAATATATAAAGGGGTGGAAAAGTGACTATTACCTGCAGGGCAAACATTAGCTAACCAGAAGGCAATAACAATGTAAACAAAAAACACCTGCTTAAAAGATCTAATACAAACATTTATATGCACGTACAACACTTAGAACTTTTAGCATATCAGTATGTGGAATTAAATGATGGAATGGATTAAGTAAAGAAGTTAAAAATTGTACTGATATGATCCAGTTTAAGAGGTTGTTCAAAATAATAGTGCTTACAGAGTACAAAGAAGAAGAATTATGAGAAATACTTTCAACCTTATTGAAAATAAGATATTCTTCATCTCAGTATGTTAATAATGACTGAATTAATTAATTAATTACATATTACAAAACTGTTGTACACTAATTCATAGATGTTATTTTATTATATAAAAAGGTCAGTAAATGATTCTATATATTTGTAAACGCTTTGAAGTGGGAAAGGGGTAGGATTAAATAAGCTTTGCTTCTTCCTACTCCTTTTCGGGCATGATGTCAAATGAAATGATATGAAATTGTGTGATGTATTATGATGTAAGTGTGTTCATGTTCCAAATAAACTAAAGAAAGAAAGAAATGTCCCTGAGGAATGTAAGGTGGGAGTACTGTAATTACCTAACGTTACATTATTATTTTCCATAACAATTTAGCCCCCTCCACAATATTAACCCGACGTTAAAACAGAACTAGCTATTTATTGATTAGCAATTGCCCAATCATGTAACATTAGCTTAATGCTAAAAAGTCAGGTTACTATCACATTCTGTAACAGACAAATAATTTCATGTAGGCTAACGTTACCTACCTGCTACCTCTGTCTTTTCTCGTTTCTCCTCCTCTTCTTTTCTCTTTTTTCTTCCCTGGGCAACTGACAGTTTTGGCCGTTTTGACATCTTGTGTTGATTTTTTGATGTGGTGACGTCCAAAAAGAGTCATGATACGGGAAGGGAGGGGGCGCACCGTGCGGGGGGGGGGAATGTTGTAACAAATAATATTTCTATTAAATAGGCTTTACTTTGCATTTTAATTAACGTGGGATTATTTTTTGTATTTAGAAATAATAGTACCAACTTCTTCTTTTTTTTTTTTTTTCTCCAACATTTGTGGCACTGGCGTGGCGCCCCCTGATGGACGGCGCCCTTAGCATTTGCCTATACGGCCTATGCCACGGGCCGGCCCTGCCTGGGTTGTATACGTTCCACAGTGCTGCACTTTATATCTCCTCATTTGCATAATCCAGCCTGAGAAATACAGCTTTCATGTTAGACTTGCAGTTTTCTTTTAATTAGAGATAATGAGATCAGGTCGCAGGCTGACGACCCGTCTAGACTATTTGATCTTCACCGGAGCTGAGTCCAAAGTTCTGACTTGTGTGAAAGAGTTCTTCACAAAGGATATTCCAAATATTACACAACATCTCCAATTTGAGAGCAAGCATGCTTCTGAAATGCTACTCCTCACCACCAGGGTGGAAAGTCTAGTTCGTTTCTTCCCAAGTACCTATATCACTGGAGGACTATAGAAGAAGTAGTGTAGTATCAGAATATAAGTGATACTAAAGTGATTAGAGCAATATTTGTATTTTTTGTTCTTATTATTACAAATCATTTTTTGGAGGGTAGTTTTTGTTATTGTTTACAAACTCAGGCGGTGAGTGAGTCTCTGGTACAAACTCAGGGAATTATCACTCATCAGTTGTGCACAAATAATAGTCTATATGTATATGAATATATATTTTGAATATTAGAGAGAGTACCAATGATTATTCTCTGCATTTGACCCATCACCCTTGATCACCCCCTG
>NC_084586.2:22290000-22437500 GCF_033978685.3 Nerophis lumbriciformis | reverse complement strand
GAGAAGCTGGACAGGACATAAAAAAAAAAAAAAAAAAAAAAAAAAAAAAAAAAAAAAAAAAAAAAAAAAGCTTCTATCATACATAAATATAATTCCCTTCACTTCACTTCCTGCCAGTAAAACCACCACAAAGCTGTTTCAGGTCTCCTTTTTAGTAAAGAAGTTGATTGTGTGTCACTTGAAATATTCAATCATTGAAGAGTAGAGCACTAATGACAACTAAAAGCTTTTTCTTTTTGTGTGTTTCTACTGCTCCACTACATGTGGTGTGTAGTGTTGACAGACACATCACAAGTAAAACAACAAATAGTTTGAGATGGAGTGGCATGTTTCACACTCCTTATTTTGTTAGCGCAGGCAGGATGAAGCAGGGCTTTTATTGTGAAGACAGGAACTGTGCGGTCAGTCTTTAGAGTTTTGAGGGCAGGTACGGGGCGAAAGTCTGTTGAAATAAAAAGTGTTTCTGGCCTTCCTGTCGGTCGTTTTTTCCTAATAATGATCTGGCTGCAGCCAGCGTCATCTCACAAGACCCTCGGGTGCCGTGACTGTCAATCAAGTGACCAAAGTGACGTCATACTGAGGATTTATTATTGCTCATTTTTAGGTCTATTTTTTGAATGGCTGGCTGGCGATGGACTGACACACCATCCGCCAGCTCACCATCCACCTAATGGACACCCCTGATAAAATGCTCCTGACAAGCCCACTGCTCCAATAACTTGCAACATGTCGTTACTTCCCTTCTTAAAATAGGTAATAATGTCATGTCAGGTCATCATTAAATGATGGCTCAAAAGTAGGGATGTCCCGATCCGATATTTGGATCGGATCGGCTGCCGATATTTGCCAAAAATTGCGTATCGGCAAGACATGGGAAAATGCCGATCCAGATCCAGTTTTTTTTTTTTAAACTTCGGTCCGTGTTTTCCAACGCACCGATTTAAATAATACATTCCACTTTTCTGCTGCTCCCTGATTTCCGTTCCGCATTTTCCAGCACACCTTCAACACATCCACAGGTCTGTGGATTCTCACGCAGTTGCTTTTAGCTGCTGGCATTACACGACAGGCTCTTCTCACTCTTTCCTGTGTCTCCCTCTCACAGACAGCAAGTGCACCTTCTTACACACGTCACATACTGTCACGTCATACGTCACATACTGTCACGTGTAAGGCTGCAGCTAACGATTATTTTTCTATCGATTAATCTATAGATTATTTTTTTCGATTAATCGGTTAATCTATCGATTATTTTTTTCGATTAATCCATAGATTATTTTTCCTTTTACCGATTATTTTTTTATTTAAAATGAAGATGAAAAAATAAATGTAGGCCAGTTTTTTCAAACGGCATGACTTTTATTTACAAAAAAAAAAAAGTATGGCCACTCAGTCAACATTGACAACAACATGACAAAATATTCTGTAACAATGTAAACATTTAAAACTTAACATTTAACACAATTAAAAGTAGCTTATTTGCTTTTTAAATGTGCAAATATAAAAGTAAACATCCAGTGTAAATCTTAATATTCTGCAATAGTATAAACCTATCTACCTTTAAGGACAAAACACCACAAGATTAACATGCTGTAAAAAATCAATCAATTATCAATCCCATAATTTACAATTATTAATTAGGCTATCAAACTCTTAACCATTAAACAAGTGCCAGAACATGGACACATCTTTTACCTTTAAGTTAAAACAGATTTTAAATAAATTGTCTCAACATAAATGCACCAAGATACATATAAAATGCATTTAACACCAGAAACACAATAGATAAATGCAGCAGAAAACCCAATATGCAAATACATAAATACCTAACCAATTAACCACCTATTTAGATACATATTTAAAATCCATATTCAATATAAATATATTATTAATTTAGCAGTGAAACACTCAATCTTAAACGCCGTCTACTGGTAGAAAAATGCCCCTTTTTCTATGCCCTCACCAGCAGCCAATGATCCAACACAGTTAAATCCAACACTTGAAGTTGAGCGACTTCACCCTCCTGATGAAGCAAACTGCTCCAACATTTATCAAACTAAGCAAAGAATATCAACACTTCCTTACTAAACAACAGTTACACAAAACACCGTGTGTATTTAGCCTCCAGACTAAGCACGCTACATGCACCCCCCATCTCACCAGCGCAACAGGTGCGCCACACCCACAAAGACAACTAAAGTGCAATCTTACCGGCTGTCCATTGGCACAACTCTGGGTTATCTATAATGAACTAAACCTTTTTCCACTCTGCGCTGGCGTCTTTTGTACTCCTTGATTTGACACAGCTGTCTAATTACCGGGCTCGCGCACCAGCAGATGAGACAGGAGCGCGCCGCGTTATACCTGCGCGTGAACGTAAACTGATCGGTTCTGATCATATAAGCCGACTGGCGGAAATAATGCCGAATTATATACATTTCCTGGGGTTGCCTAGGTGAATAGGGATGCGGATGTGCTCTAAGATCAAATATAATTGTATTAAGTGGGGTTTGGCTGGTTGCTAAGCAGCCACGGTTGCGAGCTCGCGCGTCAGCTGACGAGACAGCTGTTCGCCGCTACATTATAAGGCCGTTTATTGAAATACTCCCACACTTTTGACGACTTTTGGCGTGCTTTTTTCCCCTCGCTCGCACCACGCTCGCATCGTCTGCTTTGCGCTCCGCCATGACGGTAGTGTGACGTAAATATGCGACGCATCGACGCACAAAAACGGCGTTGACGCATTTAGGTAACCGATGACGTCGACTACGTCGACGCGTCGTTTCAGCCTTAGTCACGTCATACGTCACATACGTATACGTCCTCCCCGAGCAGAGAGGTAGCAGCATGGCTAACGTTAGCTGTGATGGTAGCGCAGCCGTGCGAGCAACGCTCCCTCTAAGGTGCTCGCCTGTGCAATTGCACACTGTTTAAGCGTCCTCTGCGCATAGCAAATCTATGCCACGCACAAAATCACATAAAAAAATAAGCGCATAACAATTTTCGACACACGGACACGACAGAGACAACAGTTTTCGTCATCATTGTTCAAATATTGTGACGTCTGTCGAGACGCTTATCTCCATTCGGTGCCACACGTCCACACCATCAAAATGCCGAGGCAAAAATTTCCACATCAACACCATATGAAAAAATTAGTGATTTTTTTTTAGTTGTGATTTCCTTCTCTGCATGAAAGTTTAAAAGTAGCATATATTAATGCAGTATGAAGAAGAATGTTTTAATGTAGACATGCAAGCCTTGAAAGAAAATGTTGAAAATCAAGACTACATTTCCTGCAAATGGGTGCATTTCTACCCTATATTTTAACTTTAGATTTATTCTCATATCAAACTCTTTTGGCTGTCTTTTTGACACTTACATCCGACGCCCCCCTCCACACCCTGGATTGTAAATAATTCAATGTGATTATCTTGTGTGATGACTGTATTATGATGATAGTATATATCTGTATCATGAATCAATTTAAGTGGACCCCGACTTAAACAAGTCTAAAAACTTATTGGGGTGTTACCATTTAGTGGTCAATTGATATGGGATCACCTCATGGTTTGGCAACCTAACCGTTAAGCTAAAAAGCAAACTGGCCGGCATGCATAAAACGGCAATGAAAATCGTAGGGAGGAAAGAATATGAGCCTATACAGAGCATCTATGAGCAGGCAGTTAGGAAAAAAGCTAAGAAAATTATTTCCAACTCACAACACCCACTCTTTCCTGAATATGGAACCCTGCCATCAGGGAGAAGACTCCGGGTCCCACTATGCAAATCTAACCGCCTTAAATTATCATTTGTCCCAGCCTCCATTAAGCTGACCAAATGTGCAATAGAATTTTAATACATAGGTTAGCACTTTTTTAGCACATAGCACTTTAGCACATAGCACTTTAGAACTAAGCACTTTAGCACACAGCACTTTATCCATGAGCTCTAGTGCAATGCACATTGGTACTTTATCTTTAATCTCCATACTGTAGTTTTTATGCCTACATCAAAGTGCCACCTATGTCTATCAAGCTCCATGTTCTGATGTTTAAATGTTAGTTGTATGGTTGTGGTTGTGTCTGTGCTTGTGTTTTTGTTCTGTTGTTTTTGGGTATGTTAAGAAAGCAATGATGCACTGTGCCCAAGACAAATTTCCCCGTGGGGACAATAAAGTTGAACCTTGAACCTTGAACCTTGAATTGTACGGAATATGTACTTCACTGTGCAACCTACTAATAAAAGTCTCAATCAATCAATCAAAACACATAGAATCATCATACTGCTGTGATTATATGCATCAAGTGTTCATTCAAGGCTAAGGCAAAATATCGAGCTATATATCGTGTATCGCAATATGGCCTTAAAATATCGCAATATTAAAAAAAGGCCATATCGCCCAGCCCTAGTTCATGTATAATTGTGTCTATTTTGTGTTTATCCTTGAATAAACAGGTCAGTTTCTTGTTACCAACCATTGTGTATTATTCAAACTCCCCTAATTCAGCTGGCTAGTTGTTATCAAGAGTACTAAAACCCTTTTCAACATGATTCTGACAACTAAGTAGGCTAAATAACTTGAAACTTTAATACATGCTCGGATAGGCCAGTATCGGTCAGTATCGGTATCGGATCGGAAATGCAAAAACAATATCGGTATCGGATCGGAAGTGCAAAAACCTGGATCGGGACATCCCTAGTCAAAAAGCCATTAATAAATCCTCTTCTTTTCCAATAAGTGATAACAGTAGTTCAGCTGGGATATGCTCATTTACAGCCCCGAAATCTTGTTATTGTTTTCATTTTGATGCCCCGCCCTCCTACATAAAATGTTTTTTATTTTTAGAAGGCATGTTACATATTAAAAATGTGATGTTTTGGGTGGGCCAAGCATGGATGAAATGGAGTTAAATCATTTTTAATGTTCAATACTGTCATGATCCGTGGCCCGGATCATGTTTCTGTTAGTTTTGGACTCCCTTAGTTCCTGTTTTTTTGCACCCTTGTTTGGGTGCTTATTGTTTCCACCTGTCTCTGATTGGTGCTCGGGACGCTCACCTGTTTCCCGAGCACTAATCAGAGGGACTATTTAATCCTGCCTTTGCCGGTCAGTCGGCCTGGCTTCATTGTTTGCTTTTGCTACAGTTACAAGAGTATTCCTTGTCTTCTTGCCTATGCTAAGTGTTAGCCTTAGCTTTGAGTGCAATCCTCTGGCTTGTTTTCAGTTTTTGGTACTTGTTTGACTTTCGACAAATAAATGATGTTCCTACCTGTACGTCCTGTCCGGAGTGTTCCGTTTGCATCCCGGGGGAACGAACCCCGCAGTAAGCTGCGCCCCCCCTCCCACGTGACAAATACAAGTAAAAAAAAGTGATATCCAGTACTACTGTACGTGAGTGTGTGAGTTTCCCAGGGAAAGTCATAGCGTTGATGAGCTCGGGGATCTGTGGTGGACCACGGCTCATTTTTAATGAGGCCGAGGCAGATTGAAGAAATCACTTTTTTTTTTTTACAAAGGCTGGATTTCAAAAAATAAAAGCTGGTTGCCAATGTTTAAAAGGGAAAATGCGGTTTTTTATTATTTTTTGCCCATTGTTTACAATTATTATAAGAGACAAGAACACATATGTTCATTTTTTTTTGCATTCTAAAGATTAAAAAAACCTATGGCTAGAGCTAAAGGGAGCAATTATTTTACCTCTAAATCTATTGTCGGAGGCAGATATTTACATATATCCGTATTTAAGTGTTACTTCTTTAATTTCATAATCATATTACAAAACAGCTAGTGTTTTTCTTCCGATTGTGGTCTTTTGGTTGTCTGCAAATACTGTGTGCTAACCTTGGGTATGGAATGTAAGAAAGAGAGATACTCCTTCTTTTATCTCTTCTTATGTCCAGGTGCGGAGGACAATGGGCATGTGTTTGGGCTGGAAAGACAAGACAGCGAGGGTGGGAGGGAGAGAGACTTTATAGAATAGGTTTCCATATTTGAGAGCAGACCATCTTAGCTGCGCGATTGAATGTTCGATGCTGGACTGGTCTCATCATATTTACAAAGCTTTGCAAATATACTACAAAATACCTATTCTGTCTCTGGTGGTTCTTTTACTCAACTTTAAGTGTCGTAAAGAGCTTGGGAGCGACGACCAGAAACTTGAATTCCCTGAGAGGAACAACTGGTCCAAACGCAACACTATCTAGCAAAGCTCCTAACAACGCTTCACTTACATACGGTAACGTGTACGATAACCAAGTTGTAGCGACATTATTGTAAGAGCCAACACTGAGGAACTCTTTTTCTAGCGTACCAACACATCGCCTTGCGACAGCATTAGCTAGAAGTAAGCTAGCTTCTACGTCAGCAGCCGAATAGTTTTTGAGTTAGTAATGCACAACAATGTGATAGGACAACAATCTGGACTGAGTGAACAACAATCATAGTACAGTAGCTCCACAGTGTATGACCTTGTAATAACAAGCATCACGTGCTGCATGTTTCATGAGCAATATTAGAGTGACTCATAAGTCTCAATGGATATTTATGTGTATATAACTATATATATATATACATACATACATATATATATATATATATATATATATATATATATATATATATATATATATATATATATATATATATGTATGTGTGGGGAAAAAAATCACAAGACTATTTCATCTCTACAGGCCTGTTTCATGAGGGGGGGTTCCCTCAATCATCAGGAGATTTTAATGGGAGCATTCACACACCATGGATTATATAGGGCACAGAGTGGGTGGGTACAGGCTGGGGTAGGGGCGTGGTGATTGGCTCATGTGTTACCTAGGAGGTGTTTCCGTCTGTGGCGGCATGCTGTTACAATTTCGCTGCGCTTGTTGAGGGATGACAGGTCTGGACGGTAAATAATAAACAGTTTCTCTTTCAAGCATAGGTTGCATCTTTTATTACCACTATTGTAAGGTGTGCTGGATGCAAGAATTTGCCATGTTATTGAATATTCAACATTATTGTCTTTGAGGTCCCAAATGTGTTTGCTGAGTTCTGTGGTATTCCGCAGGTTTTGGTTCCTGAAAGAAGCCTTGTGATTGTTCCATCTGGTTTTGAACTCTCCTTCAGTTAATCCTACATATGTGTCGGATGTGTTAATGTCCTTGCGTGTTACCTTAGATTGGTAGGCAACTGATGTTTGTAAGCACCCCCCGTTGAGAGGGCAATCAGGTTTCTTTCGACAGTTGCAACCTTTGTTGGTTTTGGAGTCGCTCTGCCCGGGGGCCGACGGCTCATTTGCAATTGTTTTGTTGTGGTTTGAGATGATTTGTCGTATATTGTTCATAAAGCTGTAGCTCAATTTAATGTTGTTCTTGTTGAATACTTTTCTTAGGGTGTTGTCTTTGGGAAAGTGTTTGTCAATCAGATTGAGGAATTTGTGTCCAATGTTAGTTGAGACGTTTTTGCTGTATGGGGGGTTGTACCAGATGATGTCGTTTCGTTTTCTGTTCTTTTTCGGTTGGTTTCCTGGCGCGGGTTCATAGTTGAGGGTGAAATTGTATCCGCTTTCATCAAGGGCTTTTTGGTACGGGGGGGGTTGCTTGGTCAAATTCAGCTTTGCTAGAAAAGATGCAACCTATGCTTGAAAGAAAAACTGTTTATTATTTACCGTCCAGACCTGTCATCCCTCAACAAGCGCAGCGAAATTGTAACAGCATGCCGCCACAGACGGAAACACCTCCTAGGTAACACATGAGCCAATCACCACGCCCCTACACCAGCCTGTACCCACCCACTCTGTGCCCTATATAATCCATGGTATGTGAATGCTCCCATTAAAATCTCCTGATGATTGAGGGAACCCCCCCTCATGAAACAGGCCTGTAGAGATGAAATAGTCTTGTGATTTTTTTTTTCCCACACATACATATATTGCGCTCTACTACGGTATCGAGCACTATTTTTTGGATAACCTTATTAAGACATATATATATATATATATATATATATATATATATATATATATATATATATATATATATATATATATATATATATATATATATATATATATATATATATATATATATTGTTGCGTTTTGGACCAGTTGTTCCTCCCAGGGAATTCAAGTCACAATTCGCTCCCAAGCTCTTTACGACACTTTAAAGCTGAGTTGAAAAACCACCAGAGACAGAATAGGTATTTTGTTGTATATTTTCAAAGCTTTGCCAATATACATTTTGAGACCAGTCTAACCCTAGAACATTCTATTGCGCCTCCCAAAATGGTCTGTCCTCCCAACGCCAAAAAAAACCCTCTTTCCTTCCCCCTCCCTAGCCATAATACAAGCACAACGTCTCCCTAGCCATAATACATTCCAAAGAACTCAAGGTTAACACACACAGTATACTTGCTGACAGAGCATCAAGAGAAGAAATGGAAAATACGAGCTGTTTTCAAATATGACTAAGAAATAAAAGAAGTACAACTTAAATTCGGATATATGTAAATATCTGCCTCCGACAATATATACACAAAAAAGCACAAAAAACAAAAAAACGTTATTATGGTCTTACCTTTACTTATAAATGAAGTCCATGCGCCGCTCCTTCTGAACAAAAGCATTGATAACTTGTTTATAGAAGTCTTCCTTATCTTTCTTCAGTTTTAAAAGTCTCTCTGTCTCGATGGAGATCTTCCTTTAATTATTACCTCCTTCTTGGATTGAAAGTCCAGTTTCGAGAACTGTTCTGCCCTCACTATATGTGTTGAGGTTATACAGCTTGGCAGACAGCTAACAACCAATCCAGGACGTTCTAATAAAGTTCCAAAGCAGATGAATCCATTTAGGCTCTTTATTAGGGCCCGCATGGCCCATTGTATAAGGACTCCCAAAGGGAGTCCTTATGCAATGGGACATAAGGACCTATTGAATTTGTAAGGTTTTATTATTATTATACCGTCCGCCTCTTTGAGCACTAATTTGACCCACTTAACATGCTTCAAAACTCACCATATTTGACCCACACACCAGGACCTGCGAAAATTGTCTTTTAATGAAAAAACCGAACCCCAAAACTCAAAATTGCGCTCTAGCGCCCCCTAGGAAAAACAAACTGCCTGTAACTCCCACTAGGAAGGTCGGAGAGACATGAAACAAAATTCTCTATGTAGGTCTGACTTAGACCTAGATTTCATAATTGTACATCCTTGGGCAGAAATCAACAGGAAGTTGGCAATTCCCCCTTCAAGACAAAAAAGTACTTAAAAACAGTCACTTTTGCCTCTTTGAGCTGTAATTTGATCCCCTTAACATGCTTCAAAACTCACCGAACTGAACACACACATCAGGACTGGCAAAAATTGTGATCTAATAAAAAAACCTAACCCCAAATCTCAAAAATTGCGCTCTAGCGCAATTTTTGAATAAAACGCTGAAAAAACTGCTCCTCGGAAGAAAAAAAATGACAAAACTGCCTGTAACTCCCACTGGGAAGGTTGGGGAGACATGAAAAAAAAAACTCTATGTAGGTCTCATTTAGACCTACATTTCATAGATTGACAACCCCCAGCAAAAATCAACAGGAAGTTTGCTATTCCCCCTTCAAAACACATTTTTTGTAAAAACCGGTCACCTTCCTTCAAAAACTATCTCCTCTGAGCGCGTTTGTCGTTTCGGCTTCAAACTAGCACAGGAGAGAGATTGAACCCTTGTGATTACAATGACAGAAGCGCTTTTTTTCTAACTGCTCCGGTTTTGATTTTATGAGCCTTCAAAGAACCGCTGCGCTGATGCTGCTGCGCTGCTGTTTTTTTAAGATGGCTGCTTAAAAGCAGGAAGCACCAGCGTGCCCACACAATGCAGACAAGGTAGGTACACTAGACAAAAGTATTGGGACACTTATGACTACCACCGGACAAAAGTATTGGGACACTTAGGACTACCACCGGACAAAAGTATTGGGACACTTAGGACTACCACTAGAAAAAAGTATTGGGACACCTACACTGGACAAATGTATTGGGACACTTAGGACTACAACTTGACAAAAGTAATGGGACACGTACTACTAAAACCCAAAGGGAGTCCTTATGCAATGGGACATAAGGACCTATTGAATTTGTAAGGTTTTATTATTATTATTCTTCCGCAACTTTGCGCTGTAATTTGACCCCCTTAGCATGCTTCAAAACTCACCAAATTGTACACACACATCAGTAATATACGGCAAAACTTTTTGTCAAAAAACCAAACCCCAAAACTCAAAATTGCGCTCTAGCGCCCCCTAGAAAGATAACTGCTTATAACTCCCAGTACAAATGTTGTTGAGACATGAAACAAAAAACCTCTATGTAGGTCTTACTTAGACCTACTTTTCATTAATTAATTTCCTCGGGCAAAAATCAACAGGAAGTTGGCAATTCCCCCTTCAAGACAAAAAAGTACTAAAAACAGTAGCTTTTGCCTTTTTTAACTGTATTTCCACCCTCTTAACATGCTTCAAAACTCACCAAACTGAACACACACATCAGGACTGGCAAAAATTGCGATCTAATAAAAAACCTAACACCAAATCTCAAAATTGCGCTCTTTTGAATAAAACGCAGAAAAAACTGCTCCTCGGAAGAAAAAAATGACAAAACTGCCTGTACCTCCCACTGGGAAGGTCGGAGAGACATGAAACAAAAACCTCTATGTAGGTCTCACTTAGACCTACATTTCATATATTGACAACCCCCAGCAAAAATCAACAGGAAGTTTGCAATTTCCCCTTCAAAACACATTTTTCTTTATAAACCGGTCACTTCTCTTCAAACATTATCTCCTCTGAGCGCGTTTGTCGTATCAGCTTCAAAATAACACAGGAGAGAGATTGAACCCTTCCAAATAAAAGTTATCGAAATAATTTTTCTAACTGCTCCGGTTTTGATTTTATGAGCCTTCAAAGAACCGCTGCGCTGATGCTGCTGTTTTTTTAAGATGGCTGCTTAAAAGCAGGAAGCACCAACGTGCCCACACAATGCAGACAAGGTAGGTACACTAGACACAAGTCTTGGGACACTTCGGACTAAAAGTAGACAAAAGTATTGGGACACTTGGGACTAAAACTTGACAAAAGTATTGGGACACTTAGGACTAGCACCTGCCAAATACGCGGGCCCGACCAATGCTGCTTGCAGCTTTAATTGATGTTTGTCCCTGAATGTGCGATGTCATCCCTCACAGGTGGACGATGAAAGCGTGCAAGCACCAATCTACGTCAACCTAGCCGAGTTCCGCCAGAACCCGAGCGGGTCGCCCCCTGACCACCACGGATGGGAAGTGCATGTTGACCCAGAGAGTGGACAGGAGTACTACTACCACCCCGCCACGGGGCGCACCACCTGGGACAGCCCCCTCGCAGAGTCGCCCCAAGAGCCCGCCGGCCCCGACCCCGCCGAGGAGCCTCGGCCCCCCGCGCCCACTTGGTGCCCCACCCGCATCCTGTCCACCGCCTCCCGTCCGGCGTGGACCTCGGACTGGGAGCAGCTGATGGATGAGAGCAGCGGGCTGCCTTACTTCTACAACGCCATGTCCGGGGAGACGTCCTGGGAGCCTCCAGGGCTGCAGAGTCCGTACCTGCCCGCGACGGAGCCTATGAGCGTGCACCGGTTCCACCAGGACACGCCGGTGAGCACCCGCCTGCTCTACTTCCTGTTTCCTCTTTTAGCTTCACTCTGGAGACGACTGCTAATGCAGCCTCCTTTTTAATGGAATTAACCCCTTCAGCACATTTCCATCACTTCTTTTCAACACTTTTGTCCTCCTTTGGCAAAGTTTTTCAACTTTTAACTGTCATGTCTGTGTAATCATGTTTTGTGTTAAGTCATGTTTTTGTTTAGTTATAGGACTCTTTAGTTTCTGTCTTTTCACTCCCTTGTCTTGTTTCCATGATTACCCCATTAGTTTCACCTGTTCCACGTTTGGACTCATTGTGCACTCTTGTTTGTCACCATAGCAACCATTAGTTTTCACCTGTCACGTCACACACCTGTTTCACATTTTGAGTCACGCACCAGCTTTCACTAATCATGTCCATAGTATTTAAGTTCATTCTTTTTCTGTTGTTCGTCCTGACGACCTCACAACACATTTATGCTCTGCTCATGCCTGATACTTCTTTTCATGTCAATTCCTCAAGCCAAGTAAGTTTTTCTTCCATATTTATAGTCTTTTTGGTTTCATAGTTTGTTCTCCGCCATTGTGCGTGTTTTTTGTTTGTACTTTTTGCTATAGTCTTTTGGTTTTATAGTTTATTCTCCGCCACTGTGCGCGCTTTCATTTATTCCTTTTTTTGATAATAATAAATCATGTACCTTCATTCCCGTCTCGCACGAGCCAACTTTCCGTTGCATCCTGGAAAAGCACACACCCCGGACCTAGTCATGACATTAACAAGTAAACCCTCAACATTTAAACACAAGAGATCGACCAATTATCAACCAGGCCGAATTTTGACGTATATCGGTATCGGCTTTTCTTTTTTACAACAGAACTGTGGTATTATAGAGCGCACCAGGATATAAGCCACACCCACTAAATGTTAGAAGAAAACATATTTGTCCATATATTAGCCGCACTGGACTATAAGCCACAGATACATACGTTGTGAAATGAGTTATTTACACAGAAATATGTTGTAAATGTTTATTATTTAACACGGCAGTAAAACGGCTGATCAAACAAAACAGAAGTCCTCGTCATGGACCCCACTAGCTGCAGAAGCTCGCTCTCCAATCAGCTCAACACAACCAATAATAACTCCACGGTGACGTTTTGGTGAAAGTGAGATAATAGTTCAAGTTAAAAGTTAATAATGCTAACACTCGTAAACGTGTTAGCATATTAGCTAATGCTAACGACGCTTGCTTCATTACATGGCGATAGCACGTGCAAATATGCATGAAAACGCTCCTACAGGCATCACACATGGGACGTTTTAGTAAGTACGAATTGTTTTAGTTATTGTCATGATTTGATCTTGGGTGTGTGCTTTTCCGGGATGCAACGGAAAGTTGGCTCGGGCGAGACGGGAATGAAGGTACATGATTAATTTATTATTATTAAAAAAAAAGGAATAAATGAAAGCGCGCACAGTGGCGGAGAATAAACTATGAAACCAAAAGACTATAGCAAAAAAGTACAAATGAAAAGCACGCACAGTGGCGGAGAACAAACTATGAAAAACAAAAAGACTATAAACATGGAACAAAAACTTACTTTGACAAGGGACATGAAGCAGGATCTTAGAGGATGAAGAGAGTACATAAGCATAAATGTGGAGAGGTCGTCAGAACGACAAACTGAAAAGAATGAACTTAAATACTATGGACATGATTAGTGAAAGCAGGTGCGTGACTCAAAACGTGAAACAGGTGCGTGACGTGACAGGTGAAAACTAATGGGTTGCTATGGTGACAATCAAGAGTGCACAATGAGTCCAAACGTGGAACAGGTGAAACTAATGGGGTAATCATGGAAACAAGACAAGGGAGTGAAAAGACAGAAACTAAAGAGTCCTATAACTAAAAAAAACATGACTTAAAACATGACAGTTATATTGTAAAACTTACAAATGTTGCTTGGAGTGGTGAATGACGAAGCCGTACGAGTAGAAACGCTATGGACGCCTATTTCCGGTTTACGGCATCAAATGAGAAAGTCAATTTTCAACCCGCAATACCTGCAGTGAGCAAACTCGTCCGAAAGATGGCGCCAACACTAACACACCATTTCAGTCCTTGAAAATCATTTTTTACCTTGAAAATCATTTTTTACCTTGAAAAAAAAAATTTACCTTGAAAAAAATTTTTTACCTTGAAAATCATTTTTTACATTGAAAAAGAATTTTACCTTAAAAAATTTTGTTTACCTTGAAAATCATTTTTAACCTTGAAAAAAAAATTTTACCTTGAAAAAAAATTTTTACCTTGAAAATCATTTAAAATTTTACCTTGAAAATTTTTTTTTACCTTGAAAATCATTTTTTACTTTGAAAATCATTTTTTACTTTGAAAATCATTTTTTACCTTGAAAATCATTTTTTACATTGAAAAAAAAATTTTCCTTAAAAAATTTTGTTTACCTTGAAAATCATTTTTAACCTTGAAAAAAACATTTTACCTTGAAAATTTTATTTTACCTTGAAAATCATTTTTTACCTTGAAAATCATTTTTTACCATAAACAATTTTTTTTACCTAAAATTTTTTTTTTACCTTGAAAATATATCATCACAGTCAGATTTACAAACATATGAACCCTAAAGAGTATCTTATTCACCATTTGATTGGCAGCAGTTAACGGGTTATGTTTAAAAGCTCATACCAGCATTCTTCCCTGCTTGGCACTCAGCATCAAGGCTTGGAATTGGGGGTTAAATCACCAAAAATGATTCCCGGGCGCGGCGCCGCTGCTGCCCACTGCTCCCCTCACCTCCCAGGGGGTGATCAAGGGGATGGGTCAAATGCAGAGGACAAATTTCACCACACCTCGTGTGTGTGTGACAATCATTGGTACTTTAACTTAACTTTAACTTTACACATACAAACTGTAGCACACAAAAAAGCACATTTAATAAAAAAAATGTTATTATGGTCTTACCTTTACTTATAAGTGCGGGAACAGTGGTGTTGGTGTTGGAGGAGTTGTGAATGAATGAAATATGAAATCCGCGCTGCAGTCTGCAGGTGTACCTAATGTTGTGTCCCTGCAGTCGTTCACGGCTCCTCCGGCGCGAGCATTGTTGTTTTTGCACTTTTTGGCTTCTTGTTAAGTGACTTTTTTTTGGGTGGATTCGGTCTTGCACGTGGAGGGTTTGGGTGTGGGCTTTGGTTGGTGTGGCGCTCCCGTCGCGGGGTGCATTCTGCAGCGAAGGTGCCTTAACCGGCACCAGGAGGCGGGATTACTGCGAGCCTCAGCCAGTGCGTCTACGCAGCAGTTTTATGATCGCTCAGCACAAGAAATACGTTACACACATACAGTTGTTGACAAAATACACTGTACATTATATACCTCAGCTAACTAAACTATGGAAATGTATTGTTACGATCCGCTGCCCGGATCAGAGTTTGTTTATGTTTGTGTCACGTGTTTTCAGCACCTTGAGTTTAGTTTGTTTCTGTTGCCATGACGGCAGATTGTGCGCACCTGCCTCTGGTTAGTGTTCGGGACGCGCACCTGTTGCCCGGGCGCTAATCAGAGGGCTATTTAGTCTTTGCCCTGGCCTCACTCGGGGTGGCTTCCCAGTTTGTTCCCATACAACTGTTAACGACTACTTTGATTCTGCTAGCTTTTCACGCTATGCTATTTTTTCCTGCTAGCTCCCACGCTAGTCCTTTTGTTTTGCCTTTTGTGCTACATGCATGTTTTTTGTTTATCCATCATATGATTTATATTTAAAATAAATCATTTTCCTACCTGCAAGCTGTGTCCGAAGCCGTCTGCATCCTTGGGAGAACCACACCCGCATCACTATGCGACCAAGTCGTTTCATGTATAATATAATTCATATAGCAATACGGTCTCACTGCACGAGTCATTGCGCAATCCATGGTGAGGCACAACTGGCTGCTGCCTCACCGCAAGTCTCTTATCAGTATTTGAACGGCAAATGTGAAAATTCAGCGATTTTGAATAAAAATAATCTAAAACTGGTGAAGTTAAATGGAAAATAACTTTATAGTATAATCACTGGATACATATAACAATTTAATTCATTTTTTTTCTTTTGACTGCACGTCACTGCTGCTTGGGTTTAATGCAAACTATCCAACACAAAACGTTATGGGCATTAGCGTAAAAAGAAAAATCCATAAATTTGCTGTTCCGTTTTATAAGCTGCAGGGTTTAAAACCTTGGAGAAAAGTAGGCCGGAATGTAAGGAACATCAGCAGATACAATATATATTATAGCAGTATTTGCACAAAATAAATCATGAGTGAAGTAGATAGTAATAACCACTCAGGCACCAGTTTCCTTTTTTTACAGAAATACTCTCATTGTCAATAATTCTCCCCAAATATGTTTCCATATCCGACAGGTCATTTATGGAAATTCTTCTCTGGTCTGTCTATACCTCCAATTTTTGCAGGGAAATCCAGTTTTTGTCCTTCATTCCTGGCGTCTTCCTGGTCCCGTTTTGTTTGTTTTGGCTACTGCAGGGATAGAGTCGCTTTTTGTGATTCCATCAAAAAAAAACAAGATGAAAAAAGATGGATGGACATGAAGATGACAGAAAAGATTTCTCTGGCAAAAACCCAAACTTTGTTTAAATATGAGATTATAATATAAGTAAAGAAGGTGAGGCAGAAGCTCAAATATTCTCATACTTTCTGTAACATCCAGGAAGAAATAATGTTAGCCATTTGGAAAAAAGTCTCAACTAGAATTTCTTATTTAAATGTTTACCAAAAAAAAAGAACATAAAAGGTGGGGAAAAAAGGAAAAAAATAAAATAAAAAATAAAAGTTGACAGTATGTATAAAATCCATAAAGTGTATAAAATGGAGTAGATGAGTTATTGTGACGTAAGAAAATGTCATATTTTGACCAATTTTCCCTGGAGATTTTACATATTTCAAATGTTGACGTTCCTCTTAGACACATATAATAAAGGTGTTTGATGGTCAACATCAAACATTATGTCACTACTGGTCCCACCTTTCCTAAAAAATGTTGAAAAAACTTAAAGCTTAATATTAATGTTTAAATATATTTTACTGCAAATGAAGATATCCTTTAAATATGGCTTATTGGCCTCCTTGACTACTAATAATTGGTAATAGCCCTGAAAAAAAGTATATCTGTCAATCTCTACAAAATACAATTACATTTGTTTGGTGACTCAGTTCCATGTAAGTGCAAAAAGAAACTTTGCAAAAAGAAACTTTGCAAAAAAGGGTCAGAAATTACTGTTATTAGCACGGCTATATATACATATATACACACATATAACATACAAATATATATATATATACATATAAACACACATATAACATTCAAACATTTACATGTATATAAATATATATATATATATATATATATGTCTTAAAAAGGTTATCCAAAAAATAGTGCTCGATACCGTAGTAGAGCGCAATATATGTATGTGTGGGAAAAAAATCACAAGACTACTTCATCTCTACAGGCCTGTTTCATGAGGGGTTCCCTCAATCATCAGGAGATTTTAATGGGAGCATTCACATACCATGGATTATATAGGGCACAGAGTGGGTGGGTACAGGCTGGCGTAGGGGCGTGGTGATTGGTTCATGTGTTGCCTAGGAGGTGTTTCCGTCTGTGGCGGCATGCTGATACAATTTCGCTGCGCTTGTTGAGGGATGACAGGTCTGGACGGTAAATAATAAACAGTTTCTCTTTCAAGCATAGGTTGCATCTTTTATTACCACTATTGTAAGGTGTGCTGGATGCAAGAATTTGCCATGTTATTGAATATTCAACATTATTGTCTTTGAGGTCCCAAATGTGTTTGCTGAGTTCTGTGGTATTCCGCAGGTTTTGGTTCCTGAAAGAAGCCTTGTGATTGTTCCATCTGGTTTTAAACTCTCCCTCGGTTAATCCTACATATGTATCTCAAACCACAACAAAACAATTGCAAATGAGCCGTCAGCCCCCGGACAGAGCGACCCCAAAACCAACAAAGGCTGCAACTGCCACAAGAAACCTGATTGCCCTCTCAACGGGGGGTGCTTACAAACATCAGTTGTCTACCAATCTAAGGTAACACGCAAGGACATTAACACATCCGACACATATGTAGGATTAACTGAGGGAGAGTTTAAAACCAGATGGAACAATCACAAGGCTTCTTTCAGGAACCAAAACCTGCGGAATACCACAGAACTCAGCAAACACATTTGGGACCTCAAAGACAATAATGTTGAATATTCAATAACATGGCAAATTCTTGCATCCAGCACACCTTACAATAGTGGTAATAAAAGATGCAACCTATGCTTGAAAGAGAAACTGTTTATTATTTACCGTCCAGACCTGTCATCCCTCAACAAGCGCAGCGAAATTGTATCAGCATGCCGCCACAGACGGAAACACCTCCTAGGCAACACATGAGCCAATCACCACGCCCCTACGCCAGCCTGTACCCACCCACTCTGTGCCCTATATAAACCATGGTATGTGAATGCTCCCATTAAAATCTCCTGATGATTGAGGGAACCCCTCATGAAACAGGCCTGTAGAGATGAAGTAGTCTTGTGATTTTTTCCCACACATATATATATATATATATATATATATATATATATATATATATATATATATATATATATATATATATATATATATATATATATATATATATATATATATATATATATACACAAACCCCGTTTCCATATGAGTTGGGAAATTGTGTTAGATGTAATTATAAACGGAATACAATGATTTGCAAATCCTTTTCAAGCCATATTCAGTTGAATGCACCACAAAGACAACATATTTGATGTTCACACACTCATAAACTTTATTTTTTTTTTGCAAATAATAATTAACTTAGAATTTCATGGCTGCAACACGTGCCAAAGTAGTTGGGAAAGGGCATGTTCACCACTGTGTTACATGGCCTTTCCTTTTAACAACACTCAGTAAAGGTTTGGGAACTGAGGAGACACATTTTTGAAGCTTCTCAGGTGGAATTCTTTCCCATTCTTGCTTGATGTACAGCTTAAGTTGTTCAACAGTCCGGGGGTCTCCCTTGTGCTATTTTAGGCTTCATAATGCGCCACACATTTTCAATGTCTGGACTACAGGCAGGCCAGTCTAGTACCCGCACTCTTTTACTATGAAGCCACGTTGATGTACCACGTGGCTTGGCATTGTCTTACTGAAATAAGCAGGGGCGTCCATGGTAACGTTGCTTGGATGGCAACATATGTTGCTCCAAAAGCTGTATGTACCTTTCAGCATTAATGGCGCCTTCACAGATGTGTAAGTTACCCATGTCTTGGGCACTAATACACCCCCATACCATCACACATGCTGACTTTTACACTTTCACCCTATAACAATCCGGATGGTTCTTTTCCTATTTGGTCCGGAGGACACGACGTCCAGTTTCCAAAAACAATTTGAAATGTGGACTCGTCAGACCACAGAACACTTTTCCACTTTGTATCAGTCCATCTTAGATGAGCTCAGGCCCAGCGAAGCCGACGGCGTTTCTGGGTGTTGTTGATAAACGGTTTTCGCCTTGCATAGGAGAGTTTTAACTTACACTTACAGATGTAGCGACCAACTGTAGTTACCGACAGTGGGTTTCTGAAGTGTTCCTGAGCCCATGTGGTGATATCCTTTACACACTGATGTGGCTTGTTGATGCAGTACAGCCTGAGGGATGGAAGGTCACGGGCTTAGCTGCATACGTGCAGTGATTTCTCCAGATTCTCTGAACCCTTTGATGATATTACGGAAATCCCTAAATTCCTTGCAATAGCTGCTTGAGAAAGGTTTTTCTTAAACTGTTCAACAATTTGCTCGCGCATTTGTTGACAAAGTGGTGACCCTCGCCCCATCCTTGTTTGTGAATGACTGAGCATTTCTTGGAATCTACTTTTATACCCAATCATGGCACCCACCTGTTCCCAATTAGCCTGCACACCTGTGGGATGTTCCAAATAAGTGTTTGATGAGCATTCCTTCAACTTTATCAGTATTTATTGCCACCTTTCCCAACTTCTTTGTCACGTGTTGCTGGCATCAAATTTTAAAGTTAATGATTATTTGCACAAAAAAAAATGTTTATGAGTTTGAACATCAAATATGTTGTCTTTGTAGCATATTCAACTGAATATGGCTTGAAAATGATTTGCAAATCATTGTATTCCGTTTATATTTACATCTAACACAATTTCCCAACTCATATGGAAACGGGGTTTGTATATATATATACAATTATTTTTCAAACTAAATACAACAATTTAAAACAATGTAACATAAAAATAATGATTTTTTAAAAACTAAATACAACAATATATCTAAAAAAATATGTTGTATTTATAACTA
This sequence comes from Nerophis lumbriciformis, assembly GCF_033978685.3. NCBI lineage: Eukaryota > Metazoa > Chordata > Actinopteri > Syngnathiformes > Syngnathidae > Nerophis > Nerophis lumbriciformis. The sequence continues at coordinate 22,417,425 of NC_084586.2, read as the reverse complement.
AATGCAACAAAATACAACAATGTAATAATGCAAAATAGTTTAAACATTTTTATAGCTAGATGATATGATAAAGAACATTTAATATTATAAGAATAATTGAGACAAAAACAAACATTCCAATCAAAATGATTAAAAGTGCATTATACATTAAATGTGTCATTATAATGATTACTACTGTTATCACAATTAAATGAATCAATATAAAACAAACTGCTAATGTAAAATATTTAAACACAACATAATAGAACAATTTATCATCTTAAAGTAGTTAAAAAATGTTTATAGTAAAACTCAATGTAAAAAATGTGATAGCATAAAAATAATAAAGAATATGTACATAAATAACTAAATACAATGATGAAATTAATGTTATTTTTAATAACTAAATGCAACAAAATAAAACCATGTGACCATATAAAATAGTTTCAACATATTGTACAACTAAATTTAACAATACAGAAAAGTTATAACTGAATATAATATAAAACTATCTCATAGTGTAAACAGACTTAATAGCTAAATACAACAAAATAGAACAATTTAATAATATCAAAAATGTAGTGTACTTTACTTTGTGGGGTGTGTTCATTTCCTGCAGCCTCCCCTGCCAGAGGAGGACTACCCAGGCTACGATCTACCACAACCCCAGCAGGAGTCCTCAGTCCCGCCGCTGCTCCCCAGGGAGTACGACCTGAGCCAGGTGAGCCGCACCGTCATCCCCAGGGCCGACCTGGACCGCAGCACCCCTGCTGGCTGGAGCCTCCACGTGGAACCTGACGGAACCTGGGTGTTCACCAGCGAGCACTCCTCGGAACAGGTAGATGCTGTTCATACACAAAATATTGTCTTATACACCTAATATTGTCTTATACTCGTAATATTGTCTTTATACACATAATATTGTCTTATACACCTAATATTGTCTTATACACCTAATATTGTCTTTATACACCTAATATTGTCTTTATACACCTAATATTGTCTTCATACACATAATATTGTCTTTATACACCTAATATTGTCTTATACTCGTAATATTGTCTTATACACCTAATATTGTCTTATACACCTAATATTGTCTTTATACACCTAATATTGTCTTTATACACCTAATATTGTCTTATACACCTTATATTATCTTTATACACCTAATATTGTCTTATACACCTAATATTGTCTTTATACACCTAATATTGTCTTTATACACCTAATATTGTCTTTATACACCTTATATTATCTTTATACACCTAATATTGTCTTATACACCTAATATTGTCTTTATGCACCTAATATTGTCTTATACACCTAATATTGTCTTTATACACCTAATATTGTCTTATACACCTAATATTGTCTTTATACACCTAATATTATCTTTATACACCTAATATTGTCTTTATACACCTAATATTGTCTTCATACACCTAATATTGTCTTTATACACCTAATATTGTCTTCATACACATAATTTTGTCTTATACACCTAATATTGTCTTTATACACCTAATATTGTCTTTATACACATAATTTTTGTCTTATACACCTAATATTGTGTTCATTAGGGATGTTTGATAAGAAATTATCGAGTTCGAGCCTATTATCGAATCCTCTTATCGAATCCGGATAGGTTGTTTATAAGAACAAAATAAAACAAATAAATAAATATTGACTGTTGTTACCCCCCTAAAAAAAAAAAAAAAAAAAAAGAAAATATTGACTGTTACCCAAAGTATATTAAGTGGGATTTTTCAGAAAAACAAATATATACATTAACACAAAAACAACCTGTCTCTTTGATCACTATAGGTGTATAAATAATAATATAGTGTTAAATAAAATCAGTCCCTTGGGCACAAAACTGAAAATAATACAGCTCTCCAAAAAGTGCACTTCTGCTGCTATTGGAACATCCTTCTGGGGTCCATCAGTGTGGCCTCCTCCAGGAATGACTGCACATCCTTGTCCTGGAGGGGAAATGAGGGACAGACACAGCATACAATTAGGGGGGAAATTAGCTGAATGTGAAGATTAGGGTGTCTGTTATTAAGTCTTTAGTATTAGTATGTGGAATTAAATGATGGAATGGATTAATGAAGTGAAACATTGTACTGATATGATCCACTTTAAGAGCTTGTTCAAATGAATAGTGCTTACAAAGTACAAATTATGAGAAATACTTTCAACCTTATTGAAAATAATATATTCTTCATCTCAGTATATTAATAATGACTAATTAATGAATTACATATTACAAAACTGTTGTATATACTAATTCACAGATATTATTTTATTATAAAAAGGTCAGTGAATGATGTATATATTTGTAAACGCTATGAAGTGGGAAAGGGGTAGGATTAAATAAGCTTTACTTCTTCCTACTCCTGTAAAGTGAAATGATATGAAACTGTGATGTGTTATGCTGTAAGTGTGTTCATGTTCCAAATAAACTAAAGAAAGAAATAAAGAAGGCACTAGTTTATTAGACAGACCTGCAAACTCTGGAGTGGTGTAGGCTACAAGATAGCGTTAACGATATCAGACACATACTGTACAAAAAGGCTCACGTTAGCGTTAGCCACTGACTATGCTTAGGTAACGTTAGTCTAGCTAACATTACTGCAGTCCTGGTTGACATACGAGGTAACCTTGTTTTAGCCTAAAGGCTACGAGTGAGCAGATATGGAAATGAACCGGCAACAGTTAACGTTAGTTACTCAGCGCCACTATCACTGGAACTGTGACTGTGGCTGCAGGTTGAAGCAGAGGAAGAGGAAGAGGGGCAAGCTTCGTCATCTCTGTCGCTGTCCAAGACACGACGCGGTTCTCGAACTTTCAGGTTCTGTGCAGCCTGAAAATGTTTCAACATGCTTGTTGTGCTTCCCTCTTTACATGAGAGTGAAGCCTGGCAATAATTGCAGATAGCCGTTTCCTCCTCATATTTTTTTGTAAAATGAAGCCATGCCTTGAGGCGTTTTTTCCGGTCCATTATTTTTGCTGCTTGCTACATCACAGGAAATGACGTAGCTCAGTCATTAGACTGAGCTACGTCATTTCCTGTGATGTCCCACAGGGCATTTCCTGTGAGACGGGATTTGTTCCCAGGGATTCGAATAAAGAACCAACTCTTTTTCTTTACTATAGTGGCCTCTATAACGAGAACCGGTTCTCAAAAAGGGTTTCGAACATCATCCCTACATGTATGTAGTTAACTACCATGTATCTAGTTGACTACCATGTATGTAGTGATAGTTGACTACCATGTATATAGTGATAGTTGACTACCATGTATGTAGTGATAGTTGACTACCATGTATGTAGTTGACTACCATGTATGTAGTGATAGTTGACTACCATGTATGTAGTGATTGTTGACTACCATGTACAGTATGTAGTGATAGTTGACTACCATGTATGTAGTTGACTACCATGTATGTAGTGATAGTTGACTACCATGTATGTAGTTGACTACCATGTATGTAGTGATAGTTGACTACCATGTATGTAGTGATTGTTGACTACCATGTACAGTATGTAGTGATAGTTGACTACCATGTATGTAGTGATAGTTGACTACCATGTACAGTATGTAGTGATAGTTGACAACCATGTATGTAGTTGACTACCATGTATGTAGTGATAGTTGACTACCATGTATGTAGTGATAGTTGACTACCATGTATGTAGTTGACTACCATGTATGTAGTGATAGTTGACTACCATGTATGACTACCATGTACAGTATGTAGTGATAGTTGACTACCAGTTGACTACCATGTATGTAGTTGACTACCATGTATGTAGTGATAGTTGACTACCATGTATGTAGTGATAGTTGACTACCATGTATGTAGTTGACTACCATGTATGTAGTGATAGTTGACTACCATGTATGTAGTGATAGTTGACTACCATGTATGTAGTGATTGTTGACTACAATGTACAGTATGTAGTGATAGTTGACTACCATGTATGTAGTTGACTACCATGTATGTAGTGATAGTTGACTACCATGTACAGTATGTAGTGATAGTTGACTACCATGTATGTAGTTGACTACCATGTATGTAGTGATAGTTGACTACCATGTATGTAGTGATAGTTGACTACCATGTATGTAGTTGACTACCATTGACTACCATGTATGTAGTGATAGTTGGCTACCATGTACAGTATGTAGTGATAGTTGACTACCATGTATGTAGTGATAGTTGACTACCATGTATGTAGTTGACTACCATGTATGTAGTGATAGTTGACTACCATGTATGTAGTGATTGTTGACTACCATGTACAGTATGTAGTGATAGTTGACTACCATGTATGTAGTTGACTACCATGTATGTAGTGATAGTTGACTACCATGTATGTAGTGATAGTTGACTACCATGTATGTAGTGATAGTTGACTACCATGTATGTAGTTGACTACCATGTATGTAGTTGACTACCATGTATGTAGTGATAGTTGACTACCATGTATGTAGTGATAGTTGACTACCATGTATATAGTGATAGTTGACTACCATGTATGTAGTTGACTACCATGTATGTAGTGATAGTTGACTACCATGTATGTAGTTGACTACCATGTATGTAGTGATAGTTGACTACCATGTATGTAGTTGACTACCATGTATGTAGTGATAGTTGACTACCATGTATATAGTGACAGTTGACAACCATGTATGTAGTTGACTACCATGTATGTAGTGATAGTTGACTACCATGTATGTAGTTGACTACCATGTATGTAGTGATAGTTGACTACCATGTATGTAGTGATAGTTGACTACCATGTACAGTATGTAGTGATAGTTGACTACCATGTATGTAGTTGACTACCATGTATGTAGTGATAGTTGACTACCATGTATGTAGTGATAGTTGACTACCATGTATGTAGTGATAGTTGACTACCATGTATGTAGTTGACTACCATGTATGTAGTGATAGTTGACTACCATGTATGTAGTGATAGTTGACTACCATGTATGTAGTGATAGTTGACTACCATGTATGTAGTGATAGTTGACTACCATGTATGTAGTGATAGTTGACTACCATGTATGTAGTTGACTACCATGTATGTAGTGATAGTTGACTACCATGTACAGTATGTAGTGATAGTTGACTACCAGTTGACTACCATGTATGTAGTGATAGTTGACTACCATGTATGTAGTGATAGTTGACTACCTTGTATGTAGTTGACTACCATGTATGTAGTGATAGTTGACTACCATGTATGTAGTGATAGTTGACTACCATGTATGTAGTGATAGTTGACTACCATGTATGTAGTGATAGTTGACTACATGTATGTAGTGATAGTTGACTACCATGTATGTAGTGATAGTTGACTACCATGTATGTAGTGATAGTTGACTACCATGTATGTAGTGATAGTTGACTACCATGTATGTAGTAATAGTTGACTACCATGTACAGTATGTAGTGATAGTTGACTACCAGTTGACTACCATGTATGTAGTGATAGTTGACTACCATGTATGTAGTGATAGTTGACTACCATGTATGTAGTGATAGTTGACTACCATGTATGTAGTTGACTACCATGTATGTAGTGATAGTTGACTACCATGTATGTAGTGATAGTTGACTACCATGTATGTAGTGATAGTTGACTACCATGTATGTAGTTGACTACCATGTATGTAGTGATAGTTGACTACCATGTATGTAGTGATAGTTGACTACCATGTATGTAGTTGACTACCATGTATGTAGTGATAGTTGACTACCATGTATGTAGTGATAGTTGACTACCATGTATGTAGTGATAGTTGACTACCATGTATGTAGTGATTGTTGACTACCATGTACAGTATGTAGTGATAGTTGACTACCATGTATGTAGTGATAGTTGACTACCATGTATGTAGTGATAGTTGACTACCATGTATGTAGTTGACTACCATGTATGTAGTGATAGTTGACTACCATGTACAGTATGTAGTGATAGTTGAATACCATGTATGTAGTGATAGTTGACTACCATGTATGTAGTTGACTACCATGTATTGACTACCATGTATGTAGTGATAGTTGACTACCATGTATGTAGTGATAGTTGACTACCATGTATGTAGTGATAGTTGACTACCATGTATGTAGTTGACTACCATGTATGTAGTGATAGTTGACTACCATGTATGTAGTGATAGTTGACTACCATGTATGTAGTGATAGTTGACTACCATGTATGTAGTTGACTACCATTGTCTACCATGTATGTAGTGATAGTTGACTACCATGTATGTAGTTGACTACCATGTATGTACCATGTACAGTATGTAGTGATAGTTGACTACCATGTATGTAGTGATAGTTGACTACCATGTATGTAGTGATAGTTGACTACCATGTATGTAGTTGACTACCATGTATGTAGTGATAGTTGACTACCATGTATGTAGTGATAGTTGACTACCATGTATGTAGTTGACTACCATGTATGTAGTGATAGTTGACTACCATGTATGTAGTTGACTACCATTGACTACCATGTATGTAGTGATAGTTGACTACCATGTATGTAGTCGACTACCATGTATGTACCATGTACAGTATGTAGTGATAGTTGACTACCATGTATGTAGTGATAGTTGACTACCATGTACAGTATGTAGTGATAGTTGACTACCATGTATATAGTGATAGTTGACTACCATGTATGTAGTTGACTACCATGTATGTAGTGATAGTTGACTACCATGTATGTAGTTGACTACCATGTATTGACTACCATGTATGGACTACCATGTATGTAGTGATAGTTGACTACCATGTATGTAGTTGACTACCATGTATGTAGTGATAGTTGACTACCATGTATGTAGTTGACTACCATGTATTGACTACCATGTATTGACTACCATGTATGTAGTGATAGTTGACTACCATGTATGTAGTTGACTACCATGTATGTTGACTACCATGTATGTATGTAGTTGTTGGTCATGTGATGACATGTGTGTTGTGTCATGTGACAGTGGGTGAAGTCCGTGGACGACGTGGGCCAGACCTACTACTACCTAAGAGATGGATCCAAGTCCCAGTGGGACCTGCCTGAGGTAAGACCACCACCACCACCACCACCAGCCTAAATGTTCCCCCGCCATCACCGTGTCTCCTCCTTCTGGTCCTCCAGGCGCTGCCCGCCGCCCCGGGTCAGTTCAGGGAGGAGAGTGGTGAGGACGGAGACACGGCGTGTGTCTTCAAGAACTGGAGACACGGTGTGGGACCCACCCAGCTCAGCCCAACCCAGGATGACTTGGTAGTACTTGCAGTTGACATTATACCACCAAAGAATCACTTGATTCAAGTTCAGCGTGTCATTTTCTTCTATTCAAACACAGTGTTACTGTTCAAACTGTGTGTAAACGTACAGTGGCCACAAATATCAAATATACTTGTTACATACAACCTCTTAATGAATACTTAGACCTACTATGCTACTAGGGTTGTCCCCATACTGCTACCAACATGTATTTGGATACTTTTCTAAATAAAGGGGACCACAAAAAATGTCATTATTGTCTTTATTTGAACAGAAAAATGTTGTAATTGTATGTTTATTATTGTCATTTAGTCCTTAAATAAAATAGTGAACTTGTCTTTTAGTAGAAAGTAAACAAACAAACATATCACGCTAATGTTAGCATCAACATGCTAATATTTTATGCCAGCGTTTTTATTCAATTTGTATTTGTTTGAACATAAAAACCAAGGCTTTTGAACTTGCCGCCATCTTTAGAAGTGCGTCAACTTTTCTTATGTTAGCACGCTAACATTAGCGTGCTAAAATTTTATGTCATTTTACGTCATTATTGTCTTTATTTGAACAAAAAAATGTTAGTGTACATGAATTATATGTTTATTATTGTCATTTAGTCCTTAAATAAAATAGTGAACTTGTCTTTTAGTAGAAAGTAAACAAACAAACATATTGTGTCATTTATCACGCTAACGTTAGCATCAACATGCTAATATTTCATGCCAGCGTTTTTATTCAATTTGTGTTTGTTTGAACATAAAAACCAAGGCTTTTGAACTTGCCGCCATCTTTAGAAGTGCGTCAACTTTTCTCATGTTAGCATGCTAACATTAGCGTGCTAAAATTTTACGCCAGCTTTTTATCGAGTTTTGTTGGTTCAAACATACAATTCATGGCTTTTTAAACTCGGCGCTCGCTTTAAAGTATAATAACGTTTTCCTGCGTTGTCATGCTACTATAACATTTCACGCTAGCAACATTGTATTAATTTTGTAGACGTGTGATCTAAGTCTTCATGTGCTCCTCAGAGGTTCCTCCCGACCCACCAGAGGACCCCGTCAGACTACAGCAGCGATGGTTCCAGCACGGGAAAAAACTCTCCCGAGGTCACGCCCAACGTGAGTGACGCTTACCACCAAATGACATCATCTTTCATGACAATCTGTGTCTCCCCCCCCTCCCCCGCTGAAGGACCCCGGGTTTAGAGTGTGGAGGAACCCTTATTACCTGACCTCCAGGTGGCTGCGCTACAACGTGGGTTGCGAGTTTGAGCGCCATGTCATAGATAGCAGCGTCTATCTATGACATGTTTGCTGTAACGACCAGTGTTTTGTGTTGCGCTACAAGGAGAAAAGAACACCGCTCTTTGTTCTTTTTGGTGAACTTTTCTCCCCTAACGAAGAATTGTTCTCTCCTTGATTGTGGCACTTAATAACATGCTAATGTTAACGTACTTCTGGGATGGCGCCAAGTATCAAAATCCATGATTTTTATGTTAAAATGAATACAATTTGCCAAAAAACGAGCATAAAATGTTAGCATCACATTGAAAAAGTTAGCATGCTTTTAAGGTAACCAATGATGTTTAGGTTTAAACCACTAAAACTAGTTAAAATGATACCATAAAATCTTAACATGCTAATGTGGGATGGCGCCAAGTATCAAAATCCAAGTTTTTTATGTTAAAATTAATACAATTGTATTAATTGTATTAATTAGTTAAAAAACGAGCATAAAATGTTAGCATCACATTGAAAAAGTTAGCATGCTTTTAAGGTAACCAATGATTTTTAGGTTTAAACCACTAAAATGAGTTAAAATGATAACATTAACCAAAAATCTTTGGTTACCCTAAAAGCATGCTAACTTTTTCTATGTGATGCTAACATTTTATGCTCGTATTTTGGCTAATTGTGTTTATTTGAACCTAAAAATCATGGATTTTGATACTTGGCGCCATCACACATTAGCATGTTAAAATTTTATGCTATCATTTTAACTCGTTTTAGTGATTTAAACCTAAAAATCATTGGTTACCTTAAAAGCATGCTAACTTTTTCTATGTGATGCTAACATTTCATGCTCGTATTTTGGCTAATTGTATTAATTTGAACCTAAAAATCATGGAGGACGCTTGGCGGTCACACAGGCTCTTGCTGCTTTGTATCAAAGCAGTCAAAGCTGTGACCAGGGCCTTGGACTACCGTCATGACACGTGGACTTGGGACTTGGAAATGGTTGAAGACTCAAACATGATTAATGCTATATACATATAAACACACATGCCCGGTCTCAGTTGATGCCAAGTGACATGGCGGCTGGCGACGCCAACACATCTCACGGGTGATGCTACTAGTTTGTGTGAAGACCGTGCAGACGCTCCGACGGCAGATTCTCAAGGCTGAGTTTTGATTTCAGGTGCAGAACTTGGAGAAAGCTGGAATCCTGAACAAAACTAAAGTGTCTGAAAACGGCAAAAAAGTCAGGTGAGTGCAAGGCGCCCATATTTGGTATGAGGGCGGGGCCTTGGTGGCACAAATGCTCCAATTTGTTAGGGTTAGGGTTGGGGTTAGGGTTGGTTAGGTTAGGGTTTAGGGTTTAGGGTTAGGGTTGGGGTTGGGGTTAGGGTTGGTTAGGTTAGGGTTGGGGTTGGGTTTAGGGTTAGGGTTAGGCATAAAGAAAAAGAGTTGGTTAGGGTTAGGGCTAGGGTTGGGGTTGGGGTTAAGGTTAGGGTTAGGGTTAGGCATAAAGAAAAAGAGTGGGTTAGGGCTAGGGCTGGGGATGGGGTTGGTGTTGGGGTTGGGGTTAGGGTTAGGCATAAAGAAAAAAAGAGTTGGTTGGGGTTAGGGTTAGGCATAAAGAAAAATAGTTGGTTAGGAATAGGGTTAGGGTTGGGGTTAGGGTTAGGCATAAAGAAAAAGAGTTGGTTAGGGTTAGGGCTAGGGTTGGGGTTGGGGTTAAGGTTAGGGTTAGGGTTAGGCATAAAGAAAAAAGAGTTGGTTAGGGCTAGGGCTGGGGATGGGGTTGGTATTGGGGTTGGGGTTAGGCATAAAGAAAAAAAGAGTTGGTTGGGGTTAGGGTTAGGGTTAGGCATAAAGAAAAATAGTTGGTTAGGAATAGGGCTAGGGTTGGGGTTAGGGTTGGGGTTAGGGTTAGGCATAAAGGAAAAAAGAGTTGGTTGGGGTTAGGATTAGGGTTAGGGTTAGGCATAAAGAAAAATAGTTGGTTAGAAATAGGGCTAGGGTTGGGGTTAGGGTTGGGGTTAGGATTAGGGTTAGAGTTAGGCATAAAGAAAAACAGTTGGTTAGGGCTAGGGTTGGGGTTGGTGTTAGGGTTAGGGTTAAGGTTAGGATTAGGCATAAAGTAAAATGGTTGGTTAGGGTTAGGCATAAAGAAAAATAGTTGGTTAGGAATAGGGCTAGGGTTGGGGTTAGGGTTAGGATTAGGGTTAGGGTTAGGCATAAAGAAAAACAGTTGGTTAGGGTTAGGGCTAGGGTTGGGGTTGGTGTTAGGGTTAGGGTTAAGGTTAGGGTTAGGCATAAAGTAAAACGGTTGGTTAGGGTTAGGGCTAGGGTTGGGGTTGGGATTAGGGTTAGGTTTAGGATTAGGGTTAGGCTTAGGCATAAAGAAAAAAGAGTTTGTTAGGGTTAGGGCTAGGGTTGGGGGTGGGGTTAGGATTAGGATTAGGGTTAGGTTTAGGCATAAAGAAAGAGAGTTGGTTAGGGTTAGGACTAGTGGTTGGGGTGGGGCAATAGAAAGGGTTAGGGGTTAGGGTTAGGATTAGGTTTAGGGTTAGGGTTAGGCATAAAGAAAAAGAGTTGGTTAGGGCTAGGGTTGGGGTGGGGTTAGGATTAGGGTTAGGCATAAAGTAAAACGGTTGGTTAGGGCTAGGGTTGGGTTTGGGGTTAGGGTTAGGTTTAGGGTTAGGGTTAGGCATAAAGAAAGAGTTAGTTAGGGTTGGGGGTGGGGTTAGGATTAGGCATAAAGAAAGAGAGTTGGTTAGGGTTAGGGCTAGTGGTTGGGGTGGGGCGATAGAAAGGGTTAGGGGTTAAGGGTTAGGGTTGGGGTTGGGTTTAGGGTTAGGGTTAGGCATAAAGAAAAAGAGTTGGTTAGGGTTAGGGCTGGGGATGGGGTTGGTGTTGGGGTTGGGGTTATGGTTGGGGTTGGGGTTAGGGTTAGGCATAAAGAAAAAAAAGAGTTGGTTGGGGTTAGGGTTAGGATTAGGATTAGGGTTAGGGTTAGACATAAAGAAAAATAGTTGGTTAGGAATAGGGTTGGGGTTAGGGTTAGGATTAGGGTTAGGCATAAAGAAAAAACAGTTGGTTAAGGTTAGGGCTAGGGTTGGGGTTGGTGTTAGGGTTAAGGTTAGGGTTAGGCATAAAGTAAAACAGTTGGTTAGGGTTAGGGTTGGGGTTAGGGTTCGGGTTAGGCATAAAGAAAAACAATTGGGTAGGGCAGGGGTTGGGGTTAGGGTTAGGATTAGGGTTAGGTTTAGGATTAGGGTTACGGTTAGGCATAAAGAAAAAATAGTTGGTTAGGGCTAGGGTTGGGGGTGGGGTTAGGATTAGGGTTAGGGTTAGGTTTAGGCATAAAGAAAGATAGTTGGTTAGGGTTAGGGCTAGTGGTTGGGTTGGGGCGATAGAAAGGGTTAGGGGTTAGGGTTAGGATTAGGTTTAGGGTTAGGGTTAGGGTTAGGCATAAAGAAAAAGAGTTGGTTGGGGTTAGGGCTAGGGTTGGGGGTGGGGTTAGGATTAGGGTTAGGGTTAAGGTTAGGGTTAGGCATAAAGTAAAACGGTTGGTTAGGGTTAGGGCTAGGGTTGGGGTTGGTGTTAGGGTTAGGGTTAAGGTTAGGATTAGGCATAAAGTAAAATGGTTGGTTAGGGTTAGGCATAAAGAAAAATAGTTGGTTAGGAATAGGGCTAGGGTTGGGGTTAGGGTTGGGGTTAGGGTTAGGATTAGGGTTAGGGTTAGGCATAAAGAAAAACAGTTGGTTAGGGTTAGGGTTAGGGCTAGGGTTGGTGTTGGTGTTAAGGTTAGGGTTAGGCATAAAGTAAAACGGTTGGTTAGGGTTAGGGCTAGGGTTGGGGTTGGGGTTAGGGTTAGGATTAGGGTTAGGTTTAGGATTAGGGTTAGGCTTAGGCATAAAGAAAAAAGAGTTGGTTAGGGCTAGGGTTGGGGGTGGGGTTAGGATTAAGGTTAGGGTTAGGTTTAGGCATAAAGAAAGAGAGTTGGTTAGGGTTAGGACTAGTGGTTGGGGTGGGGCGATAGAAAGGGATAGGGGTTAGGGTTAGGATTAGGTTTAGGATTAGGGTTAGGCATAAAGAAAAAGAGTTGGTTGGGGTTAGGGCTAGGGTTAGGGGTGGGGTGGGGTTAGGATTAGGGTTAGGTTTAGGCATAAAGTAAAACGGTTGGTTAGGGCTAGGGTTGGGTTTGGGGTTAGGGTTAGGGTTAGGTTTAGGGTTAGGGTTAGGCATAAAGAAAGAGTTGGTTAGGGTTAGGGCTAGGGTTGGGGGTGGGGTTAGGATTAGGGTTAGGTTTAGGCATAAAGAAAGAGAGTTGGTTAGGGTTAGGGCTAGTGGTTGGGGTGGGGCGATAGAAAGGGTTAGGGGTTGAGGGTTAGGGTTGGGGTTGGGTTTAGGGTTAGGGTTAGGCATAAAGAAAAAGAGTTGGTTAGGGTTAGGGCTGGGGATGGGGTTGGTGTTGGGGTTGGGGTTAGGGTTAGGCATAAAGAAAAAAAAGAGTTGGTTGGGGTTAGAATTAGGGTTAGGATTAGGATTAGGGTTAGGGTTAGGCATAAAGAAAAAAAGTTGGTTAGGAATAGGGTTGGGGTTAGGGTTAGGATTAGGGTTAGGCATAAAGAAAAAACAGTTGGTTAAGGTTAGGGCTAGGGTTGGGGTTGGTGTTAGGGTTAAGGTTAGGGTTAGGCATAAAGTAAAACAGTTGGTTAGGGTTAGGGTTGGGGTTAGGGTTCGGGTTAGGCATAAAGAAAACAATTGGTTAGGGCAGGGGTTGGGGTTGGGGTTAGGGTTAGGATTAGGGTTAGGTTTAGGATTAGGGTTACGGTTAGGCATAAAGAAAAAAGAGTTGGTTAGGGCTAGGGTTGGGGGTGGGGTTAGGATTAGGGTTAGGGTTAGGTTTAGGCATAAAGAAAGAGTTGGTTAGGGTTAGGGCTAGTGGTTGGGTTGGGGCGATAGAAAGGGTTAGGGGTTAGGGTTAGGATTAGGTTTAGGATTAGGGTTAGGGTTGGGCATAAAGAAAAAGAGTGGGTTAGGGCTAGGGTTGGGGGTGGGGTTAGGATTAGGGTTAGGGTTAGGATTAAGGTTAGGGTTAGGCATAAAGTAAAACGGTTGGTTAGGGTTAGGGTTAGGGCTAGGGTTAGGGTTAGGATTACGGTTAGGGTTAGGCATAAAGAAAACAATTGTTTAGGGCTAGGGTTGGGGTTAGGGTTAGGGTTAGGCATAAAGAAAAGAGGTGGTTAGGGCTAAGGGTTGGAGTGGGGCAATAGAAAAGGGTTAAGGTTGGGGTGGGGATTAAGGTTAGGCTTGGGGTTGGGGTTAGGGTTGGTTAGGTTAGGGTTGGGGTTAGGGTTGGGGTTAGGGTTTAGGGTTGACATTGTAATCAGGCGATTATTCATTGATTTGAAAACATGATTATTTATTGTACCACCAAAACTTTAAATATAGTTAAAAAAAATCAAGTTCCAATCAATTAATTTAAGGATAAAAATGAGTAACAAATAAAGCACAATAAGTAAAGTCATAATAATAATAGCAATAACAATACATTTAAATTACAATAGTCATAAACAAAAAAAAATACAATTCAGTTTTTCCGTTGTACTTGTTTTAATTCCGGTTTTTACCTTTTACATTTATTTTACATCCATAGAGTGTATTATTGTGTCAAATAACATGTTTGTTAATTAAATGCAGAAATAATATTCACTATTATTTTGATTGATATTGTAATCTCCAAATATGTGTCGTTATGTGTGTATATGTATGTGTGTGTGTGTGTGTGTGTGTGTGTGTGTGAGTGTGTGTGTGTATATATATATATATAATATATATATATATATATATATATATATATATATATATATATATATATATATATAACTTTTGTGTGTGTTTGGTTTCAAGTGTCAGCAAACACCGACTGTCTTTGTCGTGTTCTCGCCTCAGGAAAAACTGGACCCAGACTTGGACTGTCCTGCACGGAGGAGTGCTGACGTTCCACAAAGATCCAAAATCAGGGGCGCCGGGAGCGTTGGTAGGAACCCTGCGACACCTGCAGCAATGTGGCACTACCACTTTTTGCCTAAAGTCTCATTCCCCCCCCCACGCAGAACAAGACCAATCAGATCGTCCCCGAGGTCAGGGTGGACCTGCGTGGAGCTGGCATCGGCTGGGCCTCCAAAGACAAGTCCAGCAAAAAGAATGTTCTAGAGGTGAGTCGGGCTGAGAGTGGTATTTGTGTGACAACCTGACTGACTTTGGACCTTCCTTCCAGTTAAAGAGCAAGAACGGTGCCGAGTACCTGATCCAGTACGACACTGATTGCATCATCAACGACTGGCACAAAGTCTTAATGGACACCATACGGCAGCTAGTAAGTCACTTACATGTTTACCATAAGGCCGGGGCCCAGTGTTAAAACACATGTTCCTCAGCTGTGGGCCTACTCGGTTGTAATACACTTTTACACCACGTGTGGCAGTCATGACAACATCACACAAACAGAAGAAGTCTGCAGCTAAAGTTTCTTAAGCGCAAAAATTATGACTAAAGTGGTGAAGCTGTATTTTTATTTGCACTGTCATTTTATTGACTGCTAGTGTAGGAAATATACCATAATTTTTTTAAATTATTAATTTAGTGGTAATTTTATTTTTCTTAGTACAACATAGTTTGCAAATTTTAAAAAATAATTGTAAGTGCTAAAGTCAAAGAAGTTTATTAAGCGCAAAAATTATGACTAAAGTGGTGAAGCTGTATTTTTATTTGCACTGTAGTTTTATTGATAGTTTATTTAGAAACCATATCTTGATTAGTTTTATGATTTATTATTAATTTAGTTATGATTTAATGTATTTTAGTATAACATAGTTTGCAAATTTTTATAAATAATTGTAAGCGCTTAAGTCATAGGGAAGTTTCCTAAGCGCAAAAATTATGACTAAAGTGGTGAAGCTGTATTTTCATTTGAACTTTAAATTTATTGACTGTTAATGTAGGAAATATACCATGATTTGTTTGATTTATTATTAATCTAGTGGTAATTTTATGTATTTTATTACAACATAGTTTGCAAATTTTAATAAATAATTGTAAGCGCTTAAGTCATAGGGAAGTTTCCTAAGCGCAAAAATTATGACTGAAGTGGTGAAGCTGTATTTTCATTTGAACTTTAAATTTATTGACTGTTAATGTAGGAAATATACCATGATTTGTTTGATTTATTATTATCTAGTGGTAATTTTATGTATTTTATTACAACATAGTTTGCAAATTTTAATAAATAATTGTAAGTGCTAAAGTCATAGAAAAGTTTCTTAAGCGCAAAAATTATGACTAAAGTGGTGAAGCTGTATTTCCATGTGTACTTTAATTTTATTGACTGTTTATTGAGGAAATATGTCATGATTTGTTTTGATGTATTATTAATTTAGTTATAATTTTACTTATTTTAGTTCAACATTGTTTGCAAATTTGAATGAATAACTAGGCGCTAAAGTCATAGAAAAGTTTCTTAAGCGCAAAAATTATGACTAAAGTGGTGAAGCTGTATTTTTATTTGCACTGTCATTTTATTGACTGCTAGTGTAGGAAATATACCATCATTTTTTTTATTATTAATTTAGTGGTCATTTTATTTTTCTTAGTACAACATAGTTTGCAAATTTTAAGAAATAATTGTAAGTGCTAAAGTCATAGAGAAGTTTATTAAGCGCAAAAATTATGACTAAAGTGGTGAAGCTGTATTTTTATTTGCACTGTAGTTTTATTGATAGTTTATTTAGAAACCATATCTTGATTAGTTTTATGATTTATTATTAATTTAGTTATGATTTAATGTATTTTAGTACAACATAGTTTGCAAATTTTTATAAATAATTGTAAGCGCTTAAGTCATAGGGAAGTTTCCTAAGCGCAAAAATTATGACTGAAGTGGTGAAGCTGTATTTTCATTTGAACTTTAAATTTATTGACTGTTAATGTAGGAAATATACCATGATTTGTTTGATTTATTATTATCTAGTGGTAATTTTATGTATTTTATTACAACATAGTTTGCAAATTTTAATAAATAATTGTAAGTGCTAAAGTCATAGAAAAGTTTCTTAAGCGCAAAAATTATGACTAAAGTGGTGAAGCTGTATTTTCATGTGTACTTTAATTTTATTGACTGTTTATTGAGGAAATATGTCATGATTTGTTTTGATGTATTATTAATTTAGTTATAATTTTACTTATTTTAGTTCAACATTGTTTGCAAATTTGAATGAATAACTAGGCGCTAAAGTCATAGAAAAGTTTCTTAAGCGCAAAAATTATGACTAAAGTGGTGAAGCTGTATTTTTATTTGCACTGTCATTTTATTGACTGCTAGTGTAGGAAATATGCCATCATTTTTTTTATTATTAATTTAGTGGTCATTTTATTTTTCTTAGTACAACATAGTTTGCAAATTTTAAGAAATAATTGTAAGTGCTAAAGTCATAGAGAAGTTTATTAAGCGCAAAAATTATGACTAAAGTGGTGAAGCTGTATTTTTATTTGCACTGTAGTTTTATTGATAGTTTATTTAGAAACCATATCTTGATTAGTTTTATGATTTATTATTAATTTAGTTATGATTTAATGTATTTTAGTACAACATAGTTTGCAAATTTTTATAAATAATTGTAAGCGCTTAAGTCATAGGGAAGTTTCCTAAGCGCAAAAATTATGACTGAAGTGGTGAAGCTGTATTTTCATTTGAACTTTAAATTTATTGACTGTTAATGTAGGAAATATACCATGATTTGTTTGATTTATTATTATCTAGTGGTAATTTTATGTATTTTATTACAACATAGTTTGCAAATTTTAATAAATAATTGTAAGTGCTAAAGTCATAGAAAAGTTTCTTAAGCGCAAAAATTATGACTAAAGTGGTGAAGCTGTATTTTCACGTGTACTTTAATTTTATTGACTGTTTATTGAGGAAATATGTCATGATTTGTTTTGATGTATTAGTAATTTAGTTATAATTTTACTTATTTTAGTTCAACATTGTTTGCAAATTTGAATGAATAACTAGGCGCTAAAGTCATAGAAAAGTTTCTTAAGCGCAAAAATTATGACTAAAGTGGTGAAGCTGTATTTTTATTTGCACTGTCAGTTTATTGACTGCTAGTGTAGGAAATATACCATCATTTGTTTTATTATTAATTTAGTGATAATTTTATTTTTCTTAGTACAACATAGTTTGCAAATTTTAAGAAATATTTGTAAGTGCTAAAGTCATAGAGAAGTTTATTAAGCGCAAAAATTATGACTAAAGTGGTGAAGCTGTATTTTTATTTGCACTGTAGTTTTATTGATAGTTTATTTAGAAACCATATCTTGATTAGTTTTATGATTTATTATTAATTTAGTTATGATTTAATGTATTTTAGTACAACATAGTTTGCAAATTTTTATAAATAATTGTAAGCGCTTAAGTCATAGGGAAGTTTCCTAAGCGCAAAAATTATGACTGAAGTGGTGAAGCTGTATTTTCATTTGAACTTTAAATTTATTGACTGTTAATGTAGGAAATATACCATGATTTGTTTGATTTATTATTATCTAGTGGTAATTTTATGTATTTTATTACAACATAGTTTGCAAATTTTAATAAATAATTGTAAGTGCTAAAGTCATAGAAAAGTTTCTTAAGCGCAAAAATTATGACTAAAGTGGTGAAGCTGTATTTTCATGTGTACTTTAATTTTATTGACTGTTTATTGAGGAAATATGTCATGATTTGTTTTGATGTATTATTAATTTAGTTATAATTTTACTTATTTTAGTTCAACATTGTTTGCAAATTTGAATGAATAACTAGGCGCTAAAGTCATAGAAAAGTTTCTTAAGCGCAAAAATTATGACTAAAGTGGTGAAGCTGTATTTTTATTTGCACTGTCATTTTATTGACTGCTAGTGTAGGAAATATGCCATCATTTTTTTTATTATTAATTTAGTGGTCATTTTATTTTTCTTAGTACAACATAGTTTGCAAATTTTAAGAAATAATTGTAAGTGCTAAAGTCATAGAGAAGTTTATTAAGCGCAAAAATTATGACTAAAGTGGTGAAGCTGTATTTTTATTTGCACTGTAGTTTTATTGATAGTTTATTTAGAAACCATATCTTGATTAGTTTTATGATTTATTATTAATTTAGTTATGATTTAATGTATTTTAGTACAACATAGTTTGCAAATTTTTATAAATAATTGTAAGCGCTTAAGTCATAGGGAAGTTTCCTAAGCGCAAAAATTATGACTGAAGTGGTGAAGCTGTATTTTCATTTGAACTTTAAATTTATTGACTGTTAATGTAGGAAATATACCATGATTTGTTTGATTTATTATTATCTAGTGGTAATTTTATGTATTTTATTACAACATAGTTTGCAAATTTTAATAAATAATTGTAAGTGCTAAAGTCATAGAAAAGTTTCTTAAGCGCAAAAATTATGACTAAAGTGGTGAAGCTGTATTTTCACGTGTACTTTAATTTTATTGACTGTTTATTGAGGAAATATGTCATGATTTGTTTTGATGTATTAGTAATTTAGTTATAATTTTACTTATTTTAGTTCAACATTGTTTGCAAATTTGAATGAATAACTAGGCGCTAAAGTCATAGAAAAGTTTCTTAAGCGCAAAAATTATGACTAAAGTGGTGAAGCTGTATTTTTATTTGCACTGTCAGTTTATTGACTGCTAGTGTAGGAAATATACCATCATTTGTTTTATTATTAATTTAGTGATAATTTTATTTTTCTTAGTACAACATAGTTTGCAAATTTTAAGAAATATTTGTAAGTGCTAAAGTCATAGAGAAGTTTATTAAGCGCAAAAATTATGACTAAAGTGGTGAAGCTGTATTTTTATTTGCACTGTAGTTTTATTGATAGTTTATTTAGAAACCATATCTTGATTAGTTTTATGATTTATTATTAATTTAGTTATGATTTAATGTATTTTAGTACAACATAGTTTGCAAATTTTTATAAATAATTGTAAGCGCTTAAGTCATAGGGAAGTTTCCTAAGCGCAAAAATTATGACTGAAGTGGTGAAGCTGTATTTTCATTTGAACTTTAAATTTATTGACTGTTAATGTAGGAAATATACCATGATTTGTTTGATTTATTATTAATCTAGTGGTAATTGTATGTATTTTATTACAACATAGTTTGCAAATTTTAATAAATAATTGTAAGTGCTAAAGTCATAGAAAAGTTTCTTAAGCGCAAAAATTATGACTAAAGTGGTGAAGCTGTATTTTCATGTGTACTTTAATTTTATTGACTGTTTATTGAGGAAATATGTCATGATTTGTTTTGATGTATTATTAATTTAGTTATAATTTTACTTATTTTAGTTCAACATTGTTTGCAAATTTGAATGAATAACTAGGCGCTAAAGTCATAGAAAAGTTTCTTAAGCGCAAAAATTATGACTAAAGTGGTGAAGCTGTATTTTTATTGGCACTGTCATTTTATTGACTGCTAGTGTAGGAAATATACCATCATTTTTATTATTATTAATTTAGTGGTAATTTTATTTTTCTTAGTACAACATAGTTTGCAAATTTTAAGAAATAATTGTAAGTGCTAAAGTCATAGAGAAGTTTATTAAGCGCAAAAAGTATGACTAAAGTGGTGAAGCTGTATTTTTATTTGCACTGTAGTTTTATTGATAGTTTATTTAGAAACCATATCTTGATTAGTTGTATGATTTATTATTAATTTAGTTATGATTTAATGTATTTTATTACAACATAGTTTGCGAATTTTAATAAATAATTGTAAGTGCTAAAGTCATAGAAAAGTTTCTTAAGCGCAAAAATTATGACTAAAGTGGTGAAGCTGTATTTCCATGTGTACTTTAATTTTATTGACTGTTTATTGAGGAAATATGTCATGATTTGTTTTGATGTATTATTAATTTAGTTATAATTTTACTTATTTTAGTTCAACATTGTTTGCAAATTTGAATGAATAACTAGGCGCTAAAGTCATAGAAAAGTTTCTTAAGCGCAAAAATTATGACTAAAGTGGTGAAGCTGTATTTTTATTGGCACTGTCATTTTATTGACTGCTAGTGTAGGAAATATACCATCATTTTTATTATTATTAATTTAGTGGTAATTTTATTTTTCTTAGTACAACATAGTTTGCAAATTTTAAGAAATAATTGTAAGTGCTAAAGTCATAGAGAAGTTTATTAAGCGCAAAAAGTATGACTAAAGTGGTGAAGCTGTATTTTTATTTGCACTGTAGTTTTATTGATAGTTTATTTAGAAACCATATCTTGATTAGTTGTATGATTTATTATTAATTTAGTTATGATTTAATGTATTTTATTACAACATAGTTTGCGAATTTTAATAAATAATTGTAAGTGCTAAAGTCATAGAAAAGTTTCTTAAGCGCAAAAATTATGACTAAAGTGGTGAAGCTGTATTTCCATGTGTACTTTAATTTTATTGACTGTTTATTGAGGAAATATGTCATGATTTGTTTTGATGTATTATTAATTTAGTTATAATTTTACTTATTTTAGTTCAACATTGTTTGCAAATTTGAATAATAACTAGGCGCTAAAGTCATAGACAAATATTTCTCAGGTGATAAAAAACAGTTTTTGCCACCTGGTGGTTGTTTGAGCACACTGCAGATAGTCCCACTCCTTCACGCAGGATTCTCACAGGAATGAGGGCAACCTTGACCTACTGTGCTTTGTTCCAGGAGTACCAGGACCCCCATTCGGAGGGCGAGGAGACGGACGTGTTTGAGAAGGTCGGCACTTTGGAGCGTGACGACAAGTTTGGAGGAGGCTTTGACGTGCGGAGATGTGAGTCAACTACACTTCTACACTTTTACCTGAACACTTGCTTCTTGTACAGTTGGTTCTCAATGTAAATATGAATAATTGGTTCCAGCCTGGACAAAAGTCCATATTTTAGTCAAGGTTTGTGGACTTTGAACACAACATAAAGTGCTATACAGTACTGAACATAACCAGGAGGTGATGGATCAACTCTCCCTTTATTAACAAGCTAAAACAACAACGACAAGCCGAACTGTCCCACAATATAAAGTGTTATACAGTACTGAACATCACACTAACATAACACAGGGATGATAGATCAACTCTCTCTTTAATAACAAGCTAAAACAACAAGCTGAACTGTGCTCTGCTAACACACACACACAGAAGTCCCAATGGTGCCCTTACAAAAGATCAGAAATCCCTAAAATCCTTAACTTTACCAACCATATTGCAGCAATAATAAACCTTTAAAAAGGTAAAATGCACTTTATACTGTCATCAATATATGGTCCACTGTACAGTGCAACCTCCATTTACGAACGCAATTGGTTCTTGAACAGGGCTCGTAAATAGAAAAGTTGGTAAAGTGAAGCAAATTTCTTCTCTTCTCACACTTTTCTAGCATCCATCCTTACTCATGGTGTCCTTTGTCAGCATCCATCCTTACTCATGGTGTCCTTTGTCAGCATCCATCCTTACTCATGGTGTCCTTTGTCAGCATCCATCCTTACTCATGGTGTCCTTTGTCAGCATCCATCCTTACTCATGGTGTCCTTTGTCAGCATCCATCCTTACTCATGGTGTCCTTTGTCCTTACTCATGGTGTCCTTTGTCAGCATCCATCCTTACTCATGGTGTCCTTTGTCAGCATCCATCCTTACTCATGGTGTCCTTTGTCAGCATCCATCCTTACTCATGGTGTCCTTTGTCCTTACTCATGGTGTCTTTTGTCAGCATCCATCCTTACTCATGGTGTCCTTTGTCCTTACTCATGGTGTCCTTTGTCAGCATCCATCCTTACTCATGGTGTCCTTTGTCCTTACTCATGGTGTCCTTTGTCAGCATCCATCCTTACTCATGGTGTCCTTTGTCCTTACTCATGGTGTCCTTTGTCAGCATCCATCCTTACTCATGGTGTCCTTTGTCCTTACTCATGGTGTCTTTTGTCAGCATCCATCCTTACTCATGGTGTCCTTTGTCCTTACTCATGGTGTCCTTTGTCAGCATCCATCCTTACTCATGATGTCCTTTGTCAGCATCCATCCTTACTCATGGTGTCCTTTGTCCTTACTCATGGTGTCCTTTGTCCTTACTCATGGTGTCTTTTGTCAGCATCCATCCTTACTCATGGTGTCCTTTGTCAGCATCCATCCTTACTCATGGTGTCCTTTGTCAGCATCCATCCTTACTCATGGTGTCCTTTGTCCTTACTCATGGTGTCCTTTGTCCTTACTCATGGTGTCCTTTGTCCTTACTCATGGTGTCTTTTGTCAGCATCCATCCTTACTCATGGTGTCCTTTGTCAGCATCCATCCTTACTCATGATGTCCTTTGTCAGCATCCATCCTTACTCATGTTGTCCTTCGTCCTTACTCATGGTGTCCTTTGTCAGCATCCATCCTTACTCATGGTGTCCTTTGTCCTTACTCATGGTGTCCTTTGTCAGCATCCATCCTTACTCATGGTGTCCTTTGTCAGCATCCATCCTTACTCATGGTGTCCTTTGTCAGCATCCATCCTTACTCATGGTGTCCTTTGTCCTTACTCATGGTGTCCTTTGTCAGCATCCATCCTTACTCATGGTGTCCTTTGTCCTTACTCATGGTGTCCTTTGTCAGCATCCATCCTTACTCATGGTGTCCTTTGTCAGCATCCATCCTTACTCATGGTGTCCTTTGTCAGCATCCATCCTTACTCATGGTGTCCTTTGTCCTTACTCATGGTGTCTTTTGTCAGCATCCATCCTTACTCATGGTGTCCTTTGTCAGCATCCATCCTTACTCATGGTGTCCTTTGTCCTTACTCATGGTGTCTTTTGTCAGCATCCATCCTTACTCATGGTGTCCTTTGTCCTTACTCATGGTGTCTTTTGTCAGCATCCATCCTTACTCATGGTGTCCTTTGTCCTTACTCATGGTGTCTTTTGTCAGCATCCATCCTTACTCATGGTGTCCTTTGTCCTTACTCATGGTGTCCTTTGTCAGCATCCATCCTTACTCATGGTGTCCTTTGTCCTTACTCATGGTGTCCTTTGTCCTTACTCATGGTGTCTTTTGTCAGCATCCATCCTTACTCATGGTGTCCTTTGTCCTTACTCATGGTGTCCTTTGTCCTTACTCATGGTGTCCTTTGTCCTTACTCATGGTGTCCTTTGTCCTTACTCATGGTGTCTTTTGTCAGCATCCATCCTTACTCATGGTGTCCTTTGTCAGCATCCATCCTTACTCATGGTGTCCTTTGTCAGCATCCATCCTTACTCATGGTGTCCTTTGTCCTTACTCATGGTGTCCTTTGTCAGCATCCATCCTTAACTCATGGTGTCCTTTGTCAGCATCCATCCTTACTCATGGTGTCCTTTGTCAGCATCCATCCTTACTCATGGTGTCCTTTGTCCTTACTCATGGTGTCCTTTGTCAGCATCCATCCTTACTCATGGTGTCCTTTGTCAGCATCCATCCTTACTCATGGTGTCCTTTGTCAGCATCCATCCTTACTCATGGTGTCCTTTGTCAGCATCCATCCTTACTCATGGTGTCCTTTGTCCTTACTCATGGTGTCCTTTGTCCTTACTCATGGTGTCCTTTGTCCTTACTCATGGTGTCTTTTGTCAGCATCCATCCTTACTCATGGTGTCCTTTGTCAGCATCCATCCTTACTCATGATGTCCTTTGTCAGCATCCATCCTTACTCATGTTGTCCTTCGTCCTTACTCATGGTGTCCTTTGTCAGCATCCATCCTTACTCATGGTGTCCTTTGTCCTTACTCATGGTGTCCTTTGTCAGCATCCATCCTTACTCATGGTGTCCTTTGTCAGCATCCATCCTTACTCATGGTGTCCTTTGTCCTTACTCATGGTGTCCTTTGTCAGCATCCATCCTTACTCATGGTGTCCTTTGTCCTTACTCATGGTGTCCTTTGTCAGCATCCATCCTTACTCATGTTGTCCTTTGTCCTTACTCATGGTGTCCTTTGTCAGCATCCATCCTTACTCATGTTGTCCTTTGTCCTTACTCATGGTGTCCTTTGTCAGCATCCATCCTTACTCATGGTGTCCTTTGTCAGCATCCATCCTTACTCATGGTGTCCTTTGTCCTTACTCATGGTGTCCTTTGTCCTTACTCATGGTGTCCTTTGTCCTTACTCATGGTGTCTTTTGTCAGCATCCATCCTTACTCATGGTGTCCTTTGTCAGCATCCATCCTTACTCATGATGTCCTTTGTCAGCATCCATCCTTACTCATGTTGTCCTTCGTCCTTACTCATGGTGTCCTTTGTCAGCATCCATCCTTACTCATGGTGTCCTTTGTCCTTACTCATGGTGTCCTTTGTCAGCATCCATCCTTACTCATGGTGTCCTTTGTCAGCATCCATCCTTACTCATGGTGTCCTTTGTCCTTACTCATGGTGTCCTTTGTCCTTACTCATGGTGTCCTTTGTCAGCATCCATCCTTACTCATGGTGTCCTTTGTCAGCATCCATCCTTACTCATGGTGTCCTTTGTCAGCATCCATCCTTACTCATGGTGTCCTTTGTCCTTACTCATGGTGTCCTTTGTCCTTACTCATGTTGTCCTTCGTCAGCATCCATCCTTACTCATGGTGTCCTTTGTCCTTACTCATGGTGTCCTTTGTCAGCATCCATCCTTGCTCATGGTGTCCTTTGTCCTTACTCATGGTGTCCTTTGTCAGCCTCCAGACTGAGCGTGTACAGCAGCGCCGCAGGAGAGACAGACCCCAAGAAGGTTCGCACCAAGCTGATGAAGTTCCTGTCCAAGCGACCCTCGCTTCAGGCCGTCAAGGAGAAAGGCTACATCCGAGGTACCTGCATGTTCATCACTGCCACCTACTGCATGGGAGTGGAACAAGACCTAAGTTCACTTCTATAGCGCTCTTTAATAATAAATATAATTAGTAATAATAATTAGTGCGACTTGCAGAAAACATTGACATACAAATACATGCTAGCACTCACAACTTTCTTTGGCCCCATGGTGGATTATTTTGCAGTTGTACTCGGTAAAGAAAAAAAGGGAGGAGTCACCAGTGTGGGAAAAGTGTGCATTTTTCGGCCATATTAGGTAAAAAAACCTGAATAGTGGGACGTACACAAAGCTGACCAATCGTAATAGAGTAGGCTGCTGAAGCCTGGACTTAAGAACAGATCCAGACTTGTAAGTGTTGACTGATGTGCTGCTGGCCTGCAGACAATGTGTTTGGCTGCCACCTGGACACTCTGTGTGCACTGGAGGGAACCACCGTGCCCAGGTTCGTGGAGAAGTGCATCAAAGCTGTGGAAAGGAGAGGTAGGGTAACACCCCTCCCCCGCACACATTGTGCTCCCACTGACCTACTGACCACCCCACCCTCCACATGTGTCCACTGGCAGGCTTGGACGTCGACGGACTCTACAGAGTCAGCGGGAACCTGGCCGTCATCCAGAAACTGCGCATCTTGGCGGATCACGGTAAAGTACGAGACGAGGGCCCGGGGTGTAGGACTTAGGTTGTTGATGTTTGCTGGGTGTAGGACGCAGGTTGTTGATGTTTGCTGGGTGTAGGACGCAGGTTGTTGATGTTTGCTGGGTGTAGGACGCAGGTTGTTGATGTTTGCTGGGTGTAGGATGCAGGTTGTTGATGTTTGCTGGGTGTAGGACGCAGGTTGTTGATGTTTGCTGGGTGTAGGACGCAGGTTGTTGATGTTTGCTGGGTGTAGGATGCAGGTTGTTGATGTTTGCTGGGTGTAGGACGCAGGTTGTTGATGTTTGCTGGGTGTAGGACGCAGGTTGTTGATGTTTGCTGGGTGTAGGATGCAGGTTGTTGATGTTTGCTGGGTGTAGGATGCAGGTTGTTGATGTTTGCTGGGTGTAGGACTTAGGTTGTTGATGTTTGCTGGGTGTAGGACTTAGGTTGTTGATGTTTGCTGGGTGTAGGATGCAGGTTGTTGATGTTTGCTGGGTGTAGGACGCAGGTTGTTGATGTTTGCAGGTTGTTGATGTTTGCAGGTTGTTGATGTTTGCAGGTTGTTGATGTTTGCTGGTTGTTGATGTTTGCTAGGTGTAGGATGCAGGTTGTTGTTGATGTTTGCAGGTTGTTGATGTTTGCTGGTTGTTGATGTTTGCTGGTTGTTGATGTTTGCTAGGTGTAGGATGCAGGTTGTTGTTGATGTTTGCAGGTTGTTGATGTTTGCTGGTTGTTGATGTTTGCTGGTTGTTGATGTTTGCTAGGTGTAGGATGCAGGTTGTTGTTGATGTTTGCAGGTTGTTGATGTTTGCTGCTGTGGTCCACAGACCAACTGGACCTGGATGACGGACATTGGCAGGACGCTCACGTCCTGACGGGGGCGCTCAAGCTGTTCCTGCGTGAGCTTCCTGAGCCTCTCTTCCCCTACAGACACTTTTATGACTTCATCACAGCCATCAGTAAGAAGACTTTCACTTCCTAACATTATTCTTATTATTATTGTGTTATTGTGTTATTATTGTTATTGTATTATTATTATTGTGTAAATATCCCAACATGTCACTTCTACATGAATGAAACACGACTGAAAAACGACCATTTTGCTATTTTGCATTTTCAAAACCAACACAATATTTGGTGTAACATTGTGCTCATCTCCAGTTTAGTGAAGGTGAAAAGTTCTCAGTCAAGTTAATAATAAGTCAAATATATTCTATTGTTT
Source organism: Nerophis lumbriciformis (assembly GCF_033978685.3). Lineage (NCBI taxonomy): Eukaryota > Metazoa > Chordata > Actinopteri > Syngnathiformes > Syngnathidae > Nerophis > Nerophis lumbriciformis. The sequence goes on along the minus strand of NC_084586.2, from coordinate 22,390,136 downwards.
TTGACCTCAAACATCCATCAACTTCAGATAAATCACTTGGTGTCAACTTGTCATTTCCTGTTGAAGAAAACTCAAGTTTTTTTTATGGCAAAATCTCATAATATGCAATATTTTCACCAAGTGGAATATTTGATCTTTTGCTGATATCAGATTGATCTTTGATATCAATAATGTATCAGGACACCATTAATAAATATGACTGCTTGTATCGGACATTTTACATGCAAGCTGATATCATCTGATACTTGATCTTTTCCTGATATCAGACTGATCTTCAACATCAATAATGTATCAGGACACCATTTTTAAATATGACTGCTTGTATCGGACCTTCTACATGCAAGCTGATAATACTTGATATTTTGCTGATATCAGTAATGTATCGGGACACCACTAATAAATACGTCTGCTTGTATCGGACATTTTACATGCTATCTGATATCATCTGATACTTGATCTTTTCTTGATATCAGACTGATCTTCGATATCAATAATGTATCAGGACACCATTTTTAAATATGACTGCTTGTATCAGACATTCTACATACTTGATGTTGGATGTCGTCATAATTTTACCGATGTTGGATGTCATCAGATAATATCACCGATGTTGGATGTCATCAGATAATATCACCGACATTGGGTGTCGTCAGATAATATCACCGACGTTGGATGTCATCAGATAAAATCACCCATGTTGGATGTCATCAGATGATATCACCCATGTTGGTTGTCATCAGATGATATCACCGATGTTGGATGTCATCAGATGATATCACCCATGTTGGATGTCATCAGATGATATCACCCATGTTGGATGTCATCAGATAATATTACCGATGTTGGATGTCATCAAATAATATCACCGATGTTGGATGTCATCAGATGATATCACCGATGTTAGAAGTCATCAGATAATATCACCGACGTTGGATGTCGTCAGATAAAATTACCGATGTTGGATGTCGTCAGATAAAATTACCGATGTTGGATGTCGTCAGATAATATTACCGATGTTGGATGTCGTCATAATATTGCCAATGTTGGATGTCATCAGATAATATTACTGATGTTGGATGTCATGAGATAATATCACCGATGTTGGATGTCATCAGATAATATTGCCGATGTTGGATGTCATCAGATAATATTACTGATGTTGGATGTCATCAGATGATATCACCCATGTTGGATGTCATCAGATAATATTACTGATGTTGGATGTCATCAGATGATATCACCCATGTTGGATGTCATGAGATAATATCACCGATGTTGGATGTCATCAGATAATATTACTAATGTTGGATGTCATCAGATAATATTACCGATGTTGGATGTCATCAGATAATATTACTGATGTTGGATGTCATCAGATAATATTACCGATGTTGGATGTCATCAGATAATATTGCCGATGTTGGATGTCATCAGATGATATCACCCATGTTGGATGTCATCAGATAATATTACTCATGTTGGATGTCATCAGATGATATCACCCATGTTGGATGTCATCAGATAATATTACTGATGTTGGATGTCATCAGATGATATCACCCATGTTGGATGTCATGAGATAATATCACCGATGTTGGATGTCATCAGATAATATTACTAATGTTGGATGTCATCAGATAATATTACCGATGTTGGATGTCATCAGATAATATTACTGATGTTGGATGTCATCAGATAATATTACCCATGTTGGATGTCATCAGATACAATTACCGATGTTGGATGTCATGAGATAATATTACTCATCCTTTGCAGAAATGTTGGATTACGACAAAAAGGTGGATCGTATTTGTAACCTGGTCCAATCTCTGCCAGCATCCAACCACGACACCATGCAGCTTCTCTTCGGACATTTACGCAGGTAACACGCACATCGCCTACCGCCCGCTCTGCCTTCGTGCTGCTGACCTCTCCTCTCTGCTGACCTCTCCTCCCCACTGACCTCTCCTCCCCGCTGCCGTCTCCCAGGGTGATCCAGGCGGGCGAGGACAACCGCATGACGGTGCAGAACGTGGCCATCGTGTTCGGACCCACGCTGCTGCGGCCCGAGCAGGAGACGGGCAACATCGCCATGCACACGGTCTTCCAGAACCAGATCGTGGAGTTGATCCTGAACGAGTACAAGCGCATCTTTCACTCCAGCTAGGAGTGCACCGCTCTTATTTTGAAAACTCCTTCCTCCCACGTAAAGCAATTTCCTTTTTTTTTGTTCCTCAGAACGTTTAAAAATCATCTTCAGTGTTCTTGATGGAGAACAATCTCGGTGTTTGTCATCCTAGGAAGCTTCCAGATCCACGTGTTGGACCCCCCCCCCACACCTTTATTTTACCAGCTTTTATAGCGTTTATCTTTTTGTGTCTTATTTTAATATTTGAATGTTGACTTGTTTGTACCTACTGATCTTATTGTAACATAGAAGTGTATAGAGCTATTAACGTGAAGTAGAGCTAATATAGAATATTTAAATAAAGATTTATAAGCTGTATTTAAATAAAAAATAAAAGCAATTAGCCTGACCAACAGATACTAACAGAGGAAAAGTCCTGTAAATAGAAATATGTCAAAAAAGGTATTCCATAATAAAAATAACTTTGTAAAAAAAGATGGAAAGTTTTTATTATCTTGAGCCTCAAGATGGACTCTTCTCTGAAATGTAAAACCCAGACCTGACGAGGTGGTCTGGACAAGAAGCTCAGGTCCTGGGTAAACCTGATGGTCTCCCGGGAGAAGTGGAGGGTTGTCTTTCCGTCGGAGACATTGAAGGTATCAGTCTGGAGCCGTGACAACCTGCTGATTGGATCCAGCGTTGCAAAGCTGTGGGCACTTTCAATTTTTGACCATTTCTGAATTGAATCGCAAAATGGATAACATCACAGAGAAGCTTTCTGCGTTGCAGGGCGAAATGATCATTTTAAAGACAATTTAACAAAGTCTGCCCGGCCTAACCAAAACCATCCTTACCTACAACGGCTTTGGCAGGACCGTGCTGTTAACACCCCAGCCATCCATTTTCCTCCGCTTATCAGAGGTTCCCAGGCCAGCCAGGAGACATAGTCTTCCCAACGTGTCCTGGGTCTTCCCCGTGGCCTCAAAAATACATATAAAACAATCACTGTAAACATGATCATTTAAGGGAAGAATGTAATAGAAAATATCAACACAAAGTGTCAAGACAGAATAAACTCTGCTGCTGCTGCAGCAACAGAGATACAGTCTATAGCAGTGACGTGCAGTCACTAGAGGCAGGTGAGGCGGGGCCTCACCTCACCTGCCATCATGGAAAGAAAAAAAATGAATTAAATTGTTATATGTATCCAGTGATTATACTATAAAGTTATTTTCCATTTAACTTCACCAGTTTTAGATTATTTGTATTCAAAATCGCTGAATTTTCACATTTGCCGTTCAAATACTGAGAAGAGACGGTGCGGTGATCAGCAGCCAGTTGAGGCACGTCACTCAGTGCCTCAACATGGATTCCGGACTCGGCTAACTGCTGGCCTGCTGTGCAGTGAGACCGTATTGCTATATGAATTATATTATACATTCCCATAGTTTAGTTAGCTGAGGTATATAATGTACAGTGTATTTTGTCAACAACTGTATGTGTGGAACGTATTTCTTGTGCTGAGCGATCATAAAACAGCTGCAAAAGACGCACTGGCTGAGGCTCCAGTAATCCCGCCTCCTGCACCCCCGCCGTAGAATTGTTATATCAACTAAAGCCCACACTTAAACTTTCCACGTGCAAGATTGAATCTATTTAAAAAAATCATTTCATAAGAAGCCAAAAAGTGCAAAAGCAATAATGTTCGTGTTGGAGGAGTTGTGAATGACTGCAGGGCCACAACACTAGGTACACCTGCAGACTGCAGGCGTATCTAATTCACAACTCCTCCAACACAAACATTATTGTTTTTGCACTTTTTGGCTTCTTATTAAATAACTTTTGCAACCTATTTTCATGGGCTTTCCTCTTTGTGATGTTAAGTTCCTGTTATGCGCTGTTTATACAGTATATGCCTTGAGCTCTTTATTTTGAAGGCGCTAAGAGCGGAAGTGATGACACGGAGTGGAGCGGAAGTTTTTGAAAGAAGGTAAATAAAGTGGTCCTCGTGTAAACTGGAGCCTCCGTGTTTGTTATTTTGTAGTTTCATACAGTATAGGCCACATTTATAAACGCTCGGTTACACTTTTTTAAATAGATTCAATCTTGCACGTGGAAAGTTGAAGTGAGGGCTTTAGTTGCGGCGCATGGACTTAATTTATAAGTTAAGGTAAGACCATAATAACGTTTTTTTTATTAAATGTGTTTTTTTTTGTGTGCTACAGTTTGTGTGTGTAAAGTTAAAGTTAAGTTAAAGTAGCAATGATTGTCACACACACACTAGGTGTAATGAAATGTGTCCTCTGCATTTGACCCATCCCCTTGTTCACCCCCTGGGAGGTGAGGGGAGCAGTGGGCAGCAGCGGCGCCGCGCCCGGGAATCATTTTTGGTGATTTAACCCCCAATTCCAAGCCTTGATGCTGAGTGCCAAGATACTCTTTAGGGTTCATACGTTTGTAAATCTGACTGTGATGAAGTCAGTGCCTCACCAGCCATCAACCTCACCGCACGTCACTGGTCTATAGATACATAGATATCTAATGTATTCGTACATTGTTTATGTAGGATATATGCATGTATATATAACATCATCATATTGTTTCTTCAACTTAAAAATAGCTGACCGTTTTTTTCCCCCCCTTCTCTGGGATTATATTCCCAGTTTTGATCTGGTCACTTATAGCATACAGGGCCGGCCCGTGGCATAGGCCGTATAGGCAAATGCTAAGGGCGCCGTCCATCAGGGGGCGCCACGCCAGTGCCACAAATGTTGGAGGAAAAAAAAAAAAAAAAAAAAAAAGTTGGTACTATTATTTCTAAATACAAAAAATAATCCCACGTTAATTAAAATGCAAAGTAAAGCCTATTTAATAGAAATATTATTTGTTACAACATTACGCCCCCTAACCTGACTTTTTAGCATTAAGCTAATGTTACATGATTCGGCAATTGCTAATCAATAAATAGCTAGTTCTGTTTTAACGTCGGGTTAATATTGTGGAGGGGGCTAAATTGTTATGGAAAATAATAATGTAACGTTAGGTAATTACAGTACTCCCACCTTACATTCCTCAGGGACATTTGTATTAGATCTTTTAAGCAGGTGTTTTTTGTTTACATTGTTATTGCCTTCTGGTTAGCTAATGTTTGCCCTGCAGGTAATAGTCACTTTTCCACCCCTTTATATATTAGGTATAGTTGTAAGTAAAAAAAAAAGGTCAAAGACAAAGCTATTCGGTTTCTTGTGAGTATATACACTTCACTGCCGATGTGGGGGGGCGCCACCTAAAATCTTGCCTAGGGTGCCAGATTGGTTAGGGCCGGGCCTGATAGCATATAAGAATATTCTATTACTGTTAAGCAAACTATGAATAATAAAACATGTGTCTTTTATCATAGCTACACGTATGACAACAAAGCGTGTGAAAATGAGTGGTATTCAGTGAGGTAAGATGAATTAAATGCGCTGAAAAGTTCATTGCTCCTGCAAAAATGAATTGCACTGAGTGGAGCGGATCACCACTCCAAGATGGCGGCCCCGCGTCTCGTCAGCGCCAGTAGGCAGTAGCGCTCCATGCTGCGTACCCTTACAACATTTCTATGGTCGGACGCGTGCCCGGAAGTTGGTGTGACGCTCTTCCGGAAGTAGTCAAAGCGGCATCACGACATCATCACCTGCGATGACTTTCGAGTGGCCGTGGCAGTACAATTTCCCACCTTTTTTCACGTAAGTGCGCTTTTGGAACATGAGAGGCAAACACGCACAAAAAACAAGCGGCCGCCGCTTTTAATGTGCTGGCAACTCCCAGCCTGACTGCTGCTAGCATCTTGTTAGCGGGCTAATATGCTAACCAGGCTAATGCTAACGGCTACGGAAGTGGATTTTTTAAAACTCGTCTGCGCTCCAAAAGTAGTTTGACTTTATTGCTCGTTAAGTTCCTACATGGTTTATGTTACCTTTATCTTCAACTAACTACTATTTAATGACTTATGAAGTCCTGAGTGTGTCCGCTAGAGAAGGTAAATCTAGCTGTTTGTCAGTTAGCTGTTGAGCTAGCCTGCCCTGTGCGGACAACTTTGCCTTTTTGTCCTCTTTTTAATATCTAAATGTTATTATAAATATGTATGCGTCATAACTAACTGTACTTTAATATGTAAATATTATTCTAAATATGTATGCATCATTACTAACTGTACTTTACCCCACTAATAAATACGACTGCTTGTATCGGACATTTTACATGCTAGCTGATATCATCCGATACTCGATCTTTTGCTAATATCAATAATGTATCTGGACACCACTAATAAATACGACTGCCTGTATCATCCGATACTTGATCTTTTGCTGATATCAGTAATGTATCGGGACACCACTAATAATTACGACTGCCTGTATCAGCCGATACTTGATCTTTTGCTGATATCAATAATGTATCAGGACACCATTAATAAATAAGACTGCTTGTATTGGATATTTTACATACTAGCTGATATCATCTGGTAATTTATCTTTTCCTGATATTAATAATGTATCGGGACACCACTAATAAATACGACTGCTTGTATCGGACATTTTACATGCTAGCTGATATCATTCGATACTTGATCTTTTGCTGATATCAATAATGTATCAGGACACCACTAATAAATACGACTGTTTGTATCGGACATTTTACATGTTAGCTGATATCATCCGATACTTGATCTTTTGCTGATATCATCCGATACTTGATCTTTTGTTGATATCAATAATATATCTGGACACCACTAATAAATACGACTGCCTGTATCATCCTATACTTGATCTTTTGCTGATATCAATAATGTATCGGGACACCACTAATAATTACGACTGCCTGTATGAGCCGATACTTGATCTTTTGCTGATATCAATAATATATCTGGACACCACTAATAAATACGACTGTCTGTATCATCCTATACTTGATCTTTTGCTGATATCAATAATGTATCAGGACACCACTAATAATTACGACTGCCTGTATCAGCCGATACTTGATCGTTTGCTGATATCAATAATGTATCAGGACACCACTAATAAATAAGACTGCTTGTATTGGATATTTTACATGCTAGCTGATATCATCTGGTAATTTATCTTTTTTCTGATATTAATAATGTATCGGGACACCACTAATAAATACGGCTGCTTGAATTGGACATTTTACATGTTAGCTGATATCATCTGATACTTGATCTTTTGCTGATATCAATAATGTATCAGGACACCACTAATAAATACGGCTGTTTGTATCGGACATTTTACATGATAGCTGATATCCTATACTTGATCTTTTGCTGATATCATCCGATACTTGATCTTTTGCTGATATCAATAATGTATCAGGACACCACTAATAAATACGACTGTTTGTATCGGACATTTTACATGCTAGCTGATATCCTATACTTGATCTTTTGCTGATATCATCCGATACTTGATCTTTTGCTGATATCAATAATGTATCAGGACACCACTAATAAATACGGCTGCTTGTATTGGACATTTTACATGTTAGCTGATATCATCCTATACTTGATCTTTTGCTGATATCAATAATGTATCAGGACACCACTAATAAATAAGACTGCTTGTATTGGATATTTTACATGCTAGCTGATATCATCTGGTAATTTATCTTTTCCTGATATTAATAATGTATCGGGACACCACTAATAAATACGGCTGCTTGTATTGGACATTTTGCATGTTAGCTGATATCATCTGATACTTGATCTTTTGCTGATATCAATAATGTATCAGGACACCACTAATAAATACGGCTGCTTGTATCGGACATTTTACATGCTAGCTGATATCATCCTATACTTGATCTTTTGCTGATATCATCCGATACTTGATCTTTTGCTGATATCAATAATGTATCGAAACACCACTAATGAATACGACTGCCTGTATCATCCGATACTGATATCAATAATGTTTAAGGACACCACTAATAAATACGACTGCTTGTATCGGACATTTTACATGCTAGCTGATATCATCCAATACTTGCTCTTTTGCTGATATCATCCAATACTTGATCTTTTGCTGATATCAATAATGTATCGGGACACCACTAATAAATACGACTGCTTGTATCGGACATTTTACATGCTAGCTGATATCATCCGATACATTTTTTGACCAGGTAATAGGTAAGCATTATTCTAAATATGTAAGCATCATAACTAACTGTACATTACACCACTAATAAATACGGCTGTTTGTATCGGACATTTTACATGCTGGCTGATATCATCCGATACTTGATCTTTTGCTGATATCAATAATGTATCGAAACACCACTAATGAATACGACTGCCTGTATCATCTGATACTGATATCAATAATGTTTAAGGACACCACTAATAAATACGACTGCTTATATCAGACATTTTACATGCTAGCTGATATCATCCCATACTTGATCTTTTGCTGATATCATCCGATACTTGATCTTTTGCTGATATCAATAATGTATCGAAACACCACTAATGAATACGGCTGCTTGAATTGGACATTTTACATGTTAGCTGATATCATCTGATACTTGATCTTTTGCTGATATCAATAATGTATCAGGACACCACTAATAAATACGGCTGTTTGTATCGGACATTTTACATGATAGCTGATATCCTATACTTGATCTTTTGCTGATATCATCCGATACTTGATCTTTTGCTGATATCAATAATGTATCAGGACACCACTAATAAATACGACTGTTTGTATCGGACATTTTACATGCTAGCTGATATCCTATACTTGATCTTTTGCTGATATCATCCGATACTTGATCTTTTGCTGATATCAATAATGTATCAGGACACCACTAATAAATACGGCTGCTTGTATTGGACATTTTACATGTTAGCTGATATCATCCTATACTTGATCTTTTGCTGATATCAATAATGTATCAGGACACCACTAATAAATAAGACTGCTTGTATTGGATATTTTACATGCTAGCTGATATCATCTGGTAATTTATCTTTTCCTGATATTAATAATGTATCGGGACACCACTAATAAATACGGCTGCTTGTATTGGACATTTTGCATGTTAGCTGATATCATCTGATACTTGATCTTTTGCTGATATCAATAATGTATCAGGACACCACTAATAAATACGGCTGCTTGTATCGGACATTTTACATGCTAGCTGATATCATCCTATACTTGATCTTTTGCTGATATCATCCGATACTTGATCTTTTGCTGATATCAATAATGTATCGAAACACCACTAATGAATACGACTGCCTGTATCATCCGATACTGATATCAATAATGTTTAAGGACACCACTAATAAATACGACTGCTTGTATCGGACATTTTACATGCTAGCTGATATCATCCTATACTTGCTCTTTTGCTGATATCATCCAATACTTGATCTTTTGCTGATATCAATAATGTATCGGGACACCACTAATAAATACGACTGCTTGTATCGGACATTTTACATGCTAGCTGATATCATCCGATACATTTTTTGACCAGGTAATAGGTAAGCATTATTCTAAATATGTAAGCATCATAACTAACTGTACATTACACCACTAATAAATACGGCTGTTTGTATCGGACATTTTACATGCTGGCTGATATCATCCGATACTTGATCTTTTGCTGATATCAATAATGTATCGAAACACCACTAATGAATACGACTGCCTGTATCATCTGATACTGATATCAATAATGTTTAAGGACACCACTAATAAATACGACTGCTTATATCGGACATTTTACATGCTAGCTGATATCATCCCATACTTGATCTTTTGCTGATATCATCCGATACTTGATCTTTTGCTGATATCAATAATGTATCGAAACACCACTAATGAATACGGCTGCTTGAATTGGACATTTTACATGTTAGCTGATATCATCTGATACTTGATCTTTTGCTGATATCAATAATGTATCAGGACACCACTAATAAATACGGCTGTTTGTATCGGACATTTTACATGATAGCTGATATCCTATACTTGATCTTTTGCTGATATCATCCGATACTTGATCTTTTGCTGATATCAATAATGTATCAGGACACCACTAATAAATACGACTGTTTGTATCGGACATTTTACATGCTAGCTGATATCCTATACTTGATCTTTTGCTGATATCATCCGATACTTGATCTTTTGCTGATATCAATAATGTATCAGGACACCACTAATAAATACGGCTGCTTGTATTGGACATTTTACATGTTAGCTGATATCATCCTATACTTGATCTTTTGCTGATATCAATAATGTATCAGGACACCACTAATAAATAAGACTGCTTGTATTGGATATTTTACATGCTAGCTGATATCATCTGGTAATTTATCTTTTCCTGATATTAATAATGTATCGGGACACCACTAATAAATACGGCTGCTTGTATTGGACATTTTGCATGTTAGCTGATATCATCTGATACTTGATCTTTTGCTGATATCAATAATGTATCAGGACACCACTAATAAATACGGCTGCTTGTATCGGACATTTTACATGCTAGCTGATATCATCCTATACTTGATCTTTTGCTGATATCATCCGATACTTGATCTTTTGCTGATATCAATAATGTATCGAAACACCACTAATGAATACGACTGCCTGTATCATCCGATACTGATATCAATAATGTTTAAGGACACCACTAATAAATACGACTGCTTGTATCGGACATTTTACATGCTAGCTGATATCATCCTATACTTGCTCTTTTGCTGATATCATCCAATACTTGATCTTTTGCTGATATCAATAATGTATCGGGACACCACTAATAAATACGACTGCTTGTATCGGACATTTTACATGCTAGCTGATATCATCCGATACATTTTTTGACCAGGTAATAGGTAAGCATTATTCTAAATATGTAAGCATCATAACTAACTGTACATTACACCACTAATAAATACGGCTGTTTGTATCGGACATTTTACATGCTGGCTGATATCATCCGATACTTGATCTTTTGCTGATATCAATAATGTATCGAAACACCACTAATGAATACGACTGCCTGTATCATCTGATACTGATATCAATAATGTTTAAGGACACCACTAATAAATACGACTGCTTATATCGGACATTTTACATGCTAGCTGATATCATCCCATACTTGATCTTTTGCTGATATCATCCGATACTTGATCTTTTGCTGATATCAATAATGTATCGAAACACCACTAATGAATACGGCTGCTTGAATTGGACATTTTACATGTTAGCTGATATCATCTGATACTTGATCTTTTGCTGATATCAATAATGTATCAGGACACCACTAATAAATACGGCTGTTTGTATCGGACATTTTACATGATAGCTGATATCCTATACTTGATCTTTTGCTGATATCATCCGATACTTGATCTTTTGCTGATATCAATAATGTATCAGGACACCACTAATAAATACGACTGTTTGTATCGGACATTTTACATGCTAGCTGATATCCTATACTTGATCTTTTGCTGATATCATCCGATACTTGATCTTTTGCTGATATCAATAATGTATCAGGACACCACTAATAAATACGGCTGCTTGTATTGGACATTTTACATGTTAGCTGATATCATCCTATACTTGATCTTTTGCTGATATCAATAATGTATCAGGACACCACTAATAAATAAGACTGCTTGTATTGGATATTTTACATGCTAGCTGATATCATCTGGTAATTTATCTTTTCCTGATATTAATAATGTATCGGGACACCACTAATAAATACGGCTGCTTGTATTGGACATTTTGCATGTTAGCTGATATCATCTGATACTTGATCTTTTGCTGATATCAATAATGTATCAGGACACCACTAATAAATACGGCTGCTTGTATCGGACATTTTACATGCTAGCTGATATCATCCTATACTTGATCTTTTGCTGATATCATCCGATACTTGATCTTTTGCTGATATCAATAATGTATCGAAACACCACTAATGAATACGACTGCCTGTATCATCCGATACTGATATCAATAATGTTTAAGGACACCACTAATAAATACGACTGCTTGTATCGGACATTTTACATGCTAGCTGATATCATCCTATACTTGCTCTTTTGCTGATATCATCCAATACTTGATCTTTTGCTGATATCAATAATGTATCGGGACACCACTAATAAATACGACTGCTTGTATCGGACATTTTACATGCTAGCTGATATCATCCGATACATTTTTTGACCAGGTAATAGGTAAGCATTATTCTAAATATGTAAGCATCATAACTAACTGTACATTACACCACTAATAAATACGGCTGTTTGTATCGGACATTTTACATGCTGGCTGATATCATCCGATACTTGATCTTTTGCTGATATCAATAATGTATCGAAACACCACTAATGAATACGACTGCCTGTATCATCTGATACTGATATCAATAATGTTTAAGGACACCACTAATAAATACGACTGCTTATATCGGACATTTTACATGCTAGCTGATATCATCCCATACTTGATCTTTTGCTGATATCATCCGATACTTGATCTTTTGCTGATATCAATAATGTATCGAAACACCACTAATGAATACGACTGCCTGTATCATCTGATACTGATATCAATAATGTTTAAGGACACCACTAATAAATACGACTGCTTGTATCGGACATTTTACATGCTAGCTGATATCATCCCATACTTGATCTTTTGCTGATATCATCCGATACTTGATCTTTTGCTGATATCAATAATGTATCGAAACACCACTAATGAATACGACTGCCTGTATCATCCGATACTGATATCAATCATGTTTAAGGACACCACTAATAAATACGACTGCTTGTATCGGACATTTTACATGCTAGCTGATATCATCCTATACTTGATCTTTTGCTGATATCATCCGATACTTGATCTTTTGCTGATATCAATAATGTATCGAAACACCACTAATGAATACGACTGCCTGTATCATCCGATACTGATATCAATAATGTTTAAGGACACCACTAATAAATACGACTGCTTGTATCGGACATTTTACATGCTAGCTAATATCATCCTATACTTGATCTTTTGCTGATATCATCCGATACTTGATCTTTTGTTGATATCAATAATGTATCAGGACACCACTAATAAATACGGCTGCTTGTATTGGACATGTTGCATGTTAGCTGATATCATCTGATACTTGATCTTTTGCTGATATCAATAATGTATCAGGACACCACTAATAAATACGGCTGCTTGTATCGGACATTTTACATGCTAGCTGATATCATCCTATACTTGATCTTTTGCTGATATCATCTGATACTTGATCTTTTGCTGATATCAATAATGTATCAGGTCCACTACTAATAAATACGGCTGCTTGTATTGGACATTTTACATGTTAGCTGATATCATCCGATACTTGATCTTTTGCTGATATCAATAATGTATCGGGACACCACTAATAATTACGACTGCCTGTATCATCCGATACTTGATCTTTTGCTGATATCAATAATGTATCGAAACACCACTAATGAATACGACTGCCTGTATCATCCGATACTGATATCAATAATGTTTAAGGACACCACTAATAAATACGACTGCTTGTATCGGACATTTTACATGCTAGCTAATATCCTATACTTGATCTTTTGCTGATATCATCCGGTAATTTATCTTTTCCTGATATTAATAATGTATCAGGACACCACTAATAAATACGGCTGCTTGTATTGGACATTTTACATGTTAGCTGATATCATCCGATACTTGATCTTTTGCTGATATCAATAATGTATCAGGACACCACTAATAAATACGACTGCTTGTATTGGACATTTTACATGCTAGCTGATATCATCCTATACTTGATCTTTTGCTGATATCATCCGATACTTGATCTTTTGCTGATATCAATAATGTATCAGGACACCACTAATAAATACGGCTGCTTGTATTGGACATTTTACATGTTAGCTGATATCATCTGATACTTGATCTTTTGCTGATATCAATAATGTATCAGGACACCACTAATAAATACGGCTGCTTGTATCGGACATTTTACATGCCAGCTGATATCATCCTATACTTGATCTTTTGCTGATATCATCCGGTACTTGATCTTTTGTTGATATCAATAATGTATCAGGACACCACTAATAAATACGGCTGCTTGTATTGGACATTTTACATGTTAGCTGATATCATCCGATACTTGATCTTTTGCTGATATCAATAATGTATCGGGACACCACTAATAAATACGGCTGTTTGTATCGGGCATTTTACATGCAAGCTGATATCATCCGATACTTTTTTTGACCAGGTAATAGGTAAGCATTCTTCTAAATATGTATGCATCATAACTAACTGTACTTTAATAGGTAAGCATTCTTCTGTTATTAATGTTTTATGATCTGCTAATGTAGTTGTGTTGTAAATATCTGCACGGATGATGGTTGAATCTCTTCTCTATGTGGGCTTTGTACAGAGGATGTCGTTGTGGCTTGTGCAGCCCTTTGAGACACTTGTGATTTAGGGCTATATAAATAAAGATTGATTGATTGATTGATGATTGATTCTCCAAATGTAACATGATGAATGTGCTTCTACTTCACACATTTAACTCTCCTTTTTTTCTTCTCTTTTTCCTTCCCAGACTTCAACCCAATGTGGACACCAGACAGAAGCAGCTGGCGGCGTGGTGCTCTCTGGCGCTGGCCTACTGCCGCCATCACAGGCTCTACACGCTGGACGTCATGGAGGCGCAGGAGAGCCCCGTCTTCCACAACCGCAAGATAGAACGTATCCTGGGACACACCACATAATGATCATGTTGATAGAACGTATCCTGGCACACACCACCTCACCCTCATAGTGATCATGTTGATAGAAGGTATCCTGGGACACACCACCTCACCCTCATAGTGATCATGTTGATAGAACGTATCCTGGGACACACCACCTCACCCTCATAGTGATCATGTTGATAGAAGGTATCCTGGGACACACCACCTCACCCTCATAGTGATCATGTTGATAGAACGTATCCTGGGACACACCACCTCACCCTCATAGTGATCATGTTGATAGAAGGTATCCTGGGACACACCACCTCACCCTCATAATGATCATGTTGATAGAAGGTATCCTGGGACACACCACCTCACCCTCATTGATCATGTTGTGTACTTGTCAAGTGTGCCTCCTTGACTGCATGCCAGGGAAACTGTCAACGGAAGCCATCCAGGTGGTGTTTGAGGAGCTGAGGAAGAAAGGTAACGCTATGTGTGTGTGTGTTTGAGAGTCTGTGTGTGTGTGTGTGTGTGTGTGTGTGTGTGTGTGTGTGTGTGTGTGTGTGTGTGTGTGTGTGTGTGTGTGTGTGTGAGTGTGAGCGCGCGAGTGTGTGTGTCTGAGTTTGTGAGTGTGTGTGTGTGTGTGTGTGTGTGTGTGTAAGTGAGTGTGTGAGCGCGAGCGTGTGTGTCTGAGAGCTTGTGAGTGAGTGAGTGTGTGAGTGAGTGAGTGTGAGAGTTTGTGTGAGAGTGAGTGTGTGTGAAAGTGTGTGTGTGTGTGAGAGTTTCAGTGTGTGTGAGAGTGAGTGAGTGTGTGAGTGAATGAATGAGTGTGAGCGCGAGCGTGTGTGAGAGTTTGTGAGTGAGCGCGAGCGTGTGTGAGAGTTTGTGAGTGAGTGAGCGTGTGTAAAAGTGTGTGTGAGTGAGTGCGTGTGTGTGAGAGAGTGTGTGTGTGTGAGTTTGAGTGTGTGAGTCAGTGTGTGTGAGAGTTTGTGAGTGTGTGTGTGTGTGTGTGTGTGTGTGTGTGTGTGTGTGTGTGTGTGTGTGTGTGTGTGTGTGTGTGTGTGTGTGTGTGTGTGTGTGTGTGTGTGTGTGTGTGTGTGTGTGTGTGAGAGTGAGTGAGTGAGTGAGTGAGTGAGTGAGTGAGTGAGTGAGTGAGTGAGTGAGTGAGTGAGTGAGTGAGTGAGTGAGTGAGTGAGTGAGTGAGTGAGTGAGTGAGTGAGTGAGTGAGTGAGTGAGTGAGTGAGTGAGTGAGTGAGTGAGTGAGTGAGTGAGTGAGTGAGTGAGTGAGTGAGTGAGTGAGTGAGTGAGTGAGTGAGTGAGCACTTTGAGCTAACGCTGCCTTTGCTGTGTGTCAGGGAACTTGGAGTGGCTGGACAAGAACAAGTCCAGGTGTTTGGTGATGTGGAGGCGACCCGAGGAGTGGGGCAAGATCATGTATCAGTGGGTGAGTCATCACACACACACACACACACACACACACACAGGAACACAATTGTCATGTGGATCAAACTATACAAATAGTCAAATATAATAGGACACCTTTTAAAAAGACTTTCCTGTTACAAATGGTTGTTTACTTCAACAATAATATCAGTTGCAAAACAACATACAATATCTTGTATTTTAACATTGCCCTTTTTTAAAGCAATAGACAATCATTACAGTCAATGTATTATATTTAAAAAAATAGGCAGCGTATTTTTCAGACTATAAGGCGCACTTAAAATCATTTTTTTCCCCTCAAAACTCGACAGTGCGCCTTATAACCCGGTGCGCCTAATGTACGGAATCATTCTGGTTGTGCTTACTGACCTTAAAGCAATTTTATTTGGTACATGGTGTAATAAGTGTGACCAGTAGATGGCAGTCACACATAAGAGATACGCATAGACTGCAATATGGTGGCAATATGACTCAAGTAAACAACACCAACATTTTATATATTCCATTGAAAATATAGAACATAACACAGCGCTCAAATCTATCAAAATGTTTTAGTAGGACTTTGGTAAGCTATGAAGCCACACCGCTTGATGGATTGTACTGTGCTTCATCATAGGAGTATTATTATGCTGTGTGTATAAGGTATATTGTTTCACAATATTATGCAAAACCAACTTTTCTTACCTTCTGGTACCCGTTGATCTGTATTTGGGATCTGCATAAATCCTGAAATATTGCAGGCGTCCGCCTTTGTAGTCCATGATGATACCATAGTCAATAATCTTCTTCTTTTTCTCTATCTTCTTCTTATGTGACATTCATGTTGCCATTTCTAATATAAAGTAGTGTAAAGTTCTTACTTGTATCTGTCAGTAAACTCGCCATGAAAGCACTAAAACATACCGGTGTAGTGAGTTCACATTATTCACCCAAGGAACTGTTTCAAGATGCACAATAAGGAGGCACTTGAAGAAAAATGGGCCGCATGGTCGAGTCACCAGAAGAAAGCCATTTCTGCGCAAATGTCACAAAGTATCCCGCTTACATTACGCCAAACAGCACAGAGACAAGCCTCAAAACTTCTGGAACAAAGTCATTTGGAGTGTTGAGACCAAAATTGAACTTTTTGGCTACTTGACCATGCAGCCCATTTTTCTTCAAGTGCCTCCTTATTGTGCATCTTCAAACAGCCACACCACAATTTTTCAGAGAGTCCTGTATTTCAGCTGAAGTTATTTGTGGATTTTTCTTTGCATCTCGAACAATTTTCCTGGCAGTTGTGGCTGAAATCTTTGCTGGTCTACCTGAATCCCTCATTTTCCACTTCTTAATCAGCGTTTGAACACTGCTAGTGATGTGTCCGGCAACACCGATGCATCGGCGCATGCGTCGAGCTCATAGAGCAAAACCCTGTGTCGGTACGCGTACCGCTTTTAGAAAGTCACGTGACCGATCATGAGCTGTTTTGGTCACGTGACCGATACGCCAACTGTGTCGCCTCCTCTGTGCCCTGTGAGCGGCTCTTTTCTACAGCCGGAGAAATAATAACTAAGAAGAGAAATCGTCTAAAATGTATTACGTCGGAAAAACTTTATTTTTTATTTTTTATAAAAATGTGTAAAAAAATAAAATTAAAACAATTCCCAGTCCACAATCATCCACAACACGTTCTCTTAGATTTCCATGTTATGATACATGTTCACATTATTTATTGACTGTATCTAAAAAAGATACAAATATATTTTTATTTAAATGAAGATATGAAATAATCCTAAATGAAAGACAATGACTTGGTTTATATTATTGTATATACTAGGGCAGGGGTCACCAACGCGGTGCCCGCGGTCACCAGGTAGCCCGTAAGGACCAGATCAGTCGCCCGCTCGCCTGTTCTAAAAATAGCTCAAAGAGCAGCACTTACCAGTGAGCTGCCTCTATTTTTTAAATTTTATTTATTTACTAGCAAGCTGGTCTCGCTTTGCTCGACATTTTTAATTCTAAAAGAGACAAAACTCAAATAGAATTTGAAAATCCAAGAAAATATTTTAAAGACTTGGTCTTCACTTGGAATAAGCGGTAGAAAATGGATGGATGGATGGGTCTTCACTTGTTTAAATAAATTCATTTATTTTTTACTTTGCTTCTTATTACTTTTAGAAATACAATTATAGAGAAAAAATACAACCTTAAAAATAATTTTAGGATTTTTAAACAAATATACCTTTTTACCTTTTAAATTTCTTCCTCTTCTTTCCTGACAATTTAAATCAATGTTCAAGTAAATTTATTTATTTTTTATTGTAAAGAATAATAAATATTTTAGCTTCTGTTTTTTCGACGAAGAATATTTTTGTAATATTTCTTCAAACTTACTATGATTAAAATTCAAAAAAAATATTCTGGCAAATCTAGAAAATCTGTAGAATCAAATTTAAATCTTATTTCAAAGTATTTTGAATTTCTTTTAAAATTGTTGTTCTGGAAAATCTAGAAGAAATACTGATTTGTCTTTGTTAGAAATATAGCTTGGTCCAATTTGTTAAATATTCTAACAAAGTGCAGATTGGATTTTAACCAATTTAAAACATGTCATCAAAATTCTAAAATGTATCTTCCATCCATCCATCCATTTTCTACCGCTTATTCCCTTTGGGGTCGCGGGGGGCGCTGGATCTTAATCAGGAAAAATTACTAATGATGTTCCATAAATTCTTTTTTTAATTTTTTCAAAAAGATTCAAATTAGCTAGTTTTTCTCTTCTTTTTGTCCGTTGAATTTTAAAGAGTCGAAATTGAAGATAAACTATGTTTCAAAATGTTATTTTAATTGTTTTCGTGTTTTCTCCTCTTTTAAACCGTTCAATTAAGTGTTTTTTTCATCATTTATTCTCTACAAAAAACCTTCCGTAAAAGGAAAAAAAAATGTACGACGGAATGACGGACAGAAATACCCATTTTTTTATATATATAAATTTATTTATTTAGCTATTCTTGTTTAAATCACACTTACGTGTAACTTACAAATGACAATATATTTATTTATTTAAGTGTGTATCAAACTGGTAGCCCTTCGCATTAATCAGTACCCAAGAAGTAGTTTTTGGTTTCAAAAAGGTTGGTGACCCCTGTACTAGGGCATCAAATCAGTGTCAGTTGAGTCGGTCCATAGGTTGCCTGTAGGGATTTTTAATGTCCAGCAGATGTCAGTATTTAGTCACACAGTATCAATACAGTTTTGCAATGTGTCGAAACGCTTCATGACGCCTCATCAACCCATCACTAAACACTGCTGATTGGCATTCCCAATTCCTTGGATATCTTTTTATACCCCTTTCCTGTTTTATGCAGTTCAATTATCTTTTTATACCCCTTTCCTGTTTTATGCAGTTCAATTACCTTTTCTTGCAGATCCTTTTGACAATTATTTTGCCTTCCCCATGACTCAGAATCCAGAAACATGTGTGCAGCACTGGATGAAAGATGCAATGGTCTGTCAGAAGCCCAGAAACTCACTGACCTTTTATACACACACATTCATTACAAACAAACATGTCACAGGTGAGGATTGGAACCTTGATTAGCCATTCAAACCTGTTTGTGGCAACTTTTGTGCATGTTACCAGATCGAAGTCACTGGGGTATGTCAACTTTTGATCAGGGTCATTTGGGTACTTTCTTTTGTCATTTTGATTTAAAAAGAGTAAACACAGTTGTTTACCAATAAATAGCTTCACACAACCATTAAACATGAGTGGAAGAAAGGTTTTTGTCTTATCATTCATATTATCTGAAGAATGGCCAAGAAATCATCAATTCTCCCAGGGTATGTCAACTTATGAGCACGACTGTGTATATATATATATATATGTCTTAATAAGGTTATCCAAAAAATAGTGCTCGATACCGTAGTAGAGCGCAATATATGTATGTGTGGGAAAAAAAATCACAAGACTACTTCATCTCTACAGGCCTGTTTCATGAGGGGTTCCCTCAATCATCAGGAGATAACACAAACCTCCTGATGATTGAGGGAACCCCTCATGAAACAGGCCTGTAGAGATGAAGTTGTCTTGTGATTTTTTTTCCCACACAAACATATATATATATATACCGTATTTTCCGCACCATAAGGCGCCCTGGGTTATAAGCCGCGCCTTCAATGAACGGCATATTTCAAAACTTTGTCCACCTATAAGCCGCCCCGTGTTGTAAGCCGCATCTAACTGCGCTAAAGGAATGTCAAAAAAACAGTCAAATAGGTCAGTCAAACTTTAATAATATATTAAAACCAGCGTGATGTGGGCGCATGGAATCGTATATCAACATGGACTTAAACTTAAACTTACCTTAACCACTCGCTCATCTTTTCTTCATCCATCCCTTCGAGTTAGCTTTTATGATGACGCCGGCTGGAAAGGTCTCTTTTGGCAAGGTCTTCCTTTTGAATATCACCATGGGTGGAAGTTTCTGGCCATTAGCATGGCAAGCTAGAACCACAGTGAAGGATGACTTCTCATTCCCTGTGGTGCGAATATTCACCGTACGTGCTCCCGTTGTATCCACAGTGCGGTTCACAGGAATATCAGTTGCTGTGAAATAGTAATCCGTGTGCGGATGGAGAGATTGCGTCTTTTCATGAACCGGATCCCTGTCACTTAGTAGGAGCCATTTTGTGGTCTTTACAGATGTAAACACACAAAGGAAATGAAACGTACGGTAATATCCGCGCGCTTCTTCTTCTTCTACGCGGGCGGGTGGTTGCTTACAGTAGAAGAAGAAGCGCTTCCTGTTCTATGGGGGCGGGTGCTTACCTTGGCGGTTGCTTGCGTAGAAGAAGAAGCGCTTCCTGTTCTACCGGGAAAAAAGATGGCGGCTGTTTACCGTAGTTACGAGACCGAAACTTTATGAAAATGAATCTTAATATTAATCCATATATAAAGCGCACCGGGTTATAAGGCGCACTGTCAGCTTTTGAGAAAATTTGTGGTTTTTAGGTGCGCCTTATAGTGCGGAAAATACGGTATATATATCAGTGACGTGCGGTGAGGTTGATGGCTGGTGAGGCACTGACTTCATCACAGTCAGATTTACAAACATATGAACCCTAAAGAGTATCTTATTCACCATTTGATTGGCAGCAGTTAACGGGTTATGTTTAAAAGCTCATACCAGCATTCTTCCCTGCTTGGCACTCAGCATCAAGGCTTGGAATTGGGGGTTAAATCACCTAAAATTATTTCCGGGCGCGGCGCCGCTGCTGCCCACTGCTCCCCTCACCTCCCAGGGGGTGATCAAAGGATGGGTCAAATGCAGAGGACAAATTTCACCACACCTAGTGTGTGTGTGACAATCATTGCTACTTTAACTTAACTTTAACTTTACACATACAAACTGTAGCACACAAAAAGCACATTTAATTAAAAAAAACGTTATTATGGTCTTACCTTTACTTATAAGTGCGGGAACAGTGGTGTTGGAGGAGTTGTGAATGAATGAAATATGAAACCCGTGCTGCAGTCTGCAGGTGTACCTAATGTTGTGTCCCTGCAGTCGTTCACGGCTCCTCCGGCGCGAGCATTGTTGTTTTTGCACTTTTTGGCTTCTTGTTAAGTGACTTTTTTTGGGCGGATTCGGTCTTGCACGTGGAGGGTTTGGGTGTGGGCTTTGGTCGGTGTGGCGCTCCCGTCGGGGGGTGCAGTCTGCGGCGGGGGTGCATTAACCGGCACCAGGAGGCGGGATTACTGCGAGCCTCACACAGTGCGTCTTCGCAGCAGTTTTATGATCGCTCAGCACAAGAAATACGTTACACACATACAGTTGTTGACAAAATACACTGTACATTATATACCTCAGCTAACTAAACTATGGAAATGTATAATATAATTCATATAGCAATACGGTCTCACTGCACAGCAGGCCAGCAGTTAGCCCAGTCATTGCGCAATCCATGGTGAGGCACTGAGTGACGTGCCTCAACTGGCTGCTGATCACCGCACCGTCTCTTCTCAGTATTTGAACGGCAAATGTGAAAATTCAGCGATTTTGAATAAAAATAATCTAAAACTGGTGAAGTAAAATGGAAAATAACTTTATAGTATAATCACTGGATACATATAACAATTTAATTCATTTTTTTTTCTTTTTACATTTTTTTTCTTTCCATGATGGCACGTGAGGCCCCGCCTCACCTGCCTCTAGTGACCGCACGTCACTGATATATATATATATATATATATATATATATATATATATATATATATATATATATACATATACATGTGTGTATAAATGTATACACATATGTCCTGTCCAGCCTTTTTTTTTTTTATCAATTAAGAATGGTGATTCATTCAAAAAACATTTTCTACACCCCTCTTACTTACTGCAACAATAATATAAATGGCGTATGTATCTTGTCCTTTAACTTTACCCCTTTTTTGAGGAAAAAAAACTATTATTACAGCGAATGAAATATATTTAAAAAATCAATAAGTACAGACAAAATAAAGGTAGTACAAAAACTTTGATTCATCACAAAATTGGGACTTTTTTATCGCATAATTTCAATTTTTTTTTCTTATTTTATAATTATGACTTTTAATCTTATAATTTCCTGTTTCTCATCTCCATAATTATGACTTTTTTTCTCATAATTATGACTTTCTTACCTCAAAACGTTGATTCATCTCATAATTAGGACTTTTTTATCGCATAATTTCAAATTTTTTTCTTATTTTATAATTAGGACTTTTAATCTTATAATTTCCTTTTTCTCATCTCATAATTATGGCTTTTTATGAATTTGTTTCTTATTTTATAATTATGACTTTTAATCTTATAATTTCCTCTTTCTCATCTCCATAATTATTACTTTTTATCTCATAATTATGACTTTATTTCATAATTATGACTTTCTTACCTCAAAACTTTGGTTTATCTCAAAATTAGGACTTTTTTATCGCATAATTTCAATATTTTTTTTCAATTAAGAATCGTGATTCATTCAAAAAACATTTTCTACACCCCTCTTACTTACTGCAACAATAATATAAATGGCGTATGTATCTTGTCCTTTAACTTTACCCCTTTTTGAGGAAAAAAAAACAATTATTACAGCGAATGAAATATATTTAAAAAATCAATAAGTACAGACAAAAATAAAGGTAGTACAAAAACTTTGATTCATCACAAAATTAGGACTTTTTTATCGCATAATTTCAATTTTTTTTTTCTTATTTTATAATTATGACTTTTAATCTTATAATTTCCTGTTTCTCATCTCCATAATTATGACTTTTTATCTCATAATTATGACTTTCTTACCTCAAAACGTTGATTTATCTCATAATTAGGACTTTTTTTATCGCATAATTTCAATTTTTTTTTCTTATTTTATAATCAGGACTTTTAATCTTATAATTTCCTTTTTCTCATCTCATAATTATGACTTTTTATGAATTTGTTTCTTATTTTATAATTATGACTTTTAATCTTATAATTTCCTCTTTCTCATCTCCATAATTATTACTTTTTATCTCATAATTATGACTTCTTACCTCAAAACTTTGATTTATCTCATAAGTAGAACTTTTTTATCGCATAATTTCATTTTTTTTCCCTTATTTTATAATTAGGACTTTTAATCTTATAATTTCCTTTTTCTCATCTCATAATTATGACTTTTTATGAATTTGTTTCTTATTTTATAATTATGACTTTTAATCTTATAATTTCCTCTTTCTCATCTCCATAATTATTACTTTTTATCTCATAATCATGACTTTATTTCATAATTATGACTTTCTTACCTCAAAACTTTGGTTTATCTCAAAATTAGGACTTTTTTATCGCATAATTTCAATATTTTTTTTCAATTAAGAATCGTGATTCATTCAAAAAAACATTTTCTACACCCCTCTTACTTACTGCAACAATAATATAAATGGTGTATGTATCTTGTCCTTTAACTTTACCCCTTTTTGAGGAAAAAAAACTATTATTACAGCGAATGAAATATATTTAAAAAAATCAATAAGTACAGACAAAAATAAAGGTAGTACAAAAACACTGCATAGATTCTAGGTTGTCAGTATTGCTTTTAAGAAAGAGGAAGTTGTCTATACCCGTTTAAGAGAAATGATCCATAGTTTCTTTTTTAACCACTTTTTTCTGTCTTTTTAACCTTTTTAAAAAAAAATTTTTTTTAAAGTAAGGCATGTTAAAAGAATTTACCGTATTTTCCGCACCATAAGCCGCCCTGGGTTATAAGCCGCGCCTTCAATGAACGGCATATTTCAAAACTTTGTCCACCTATAAGCCGCCCGGTGTTGTAAGCCGCATCTAACTGCGCTAAAGGAATGTCAAAAAAACAGTCAGATAGGTCAGTCAAACTTTAATAATATATTAAAAACCAGCGTGATGTGGGCGCGCATGGAGTCGTATATCAACATGGACGGAGCTGCGTGAAAAAAGCCACCCGGCCTCTTCGCGTAAACTTACCTTAACCACTCGCTCATCTTTTCTTCATCCATCCATCCCTTCGAGTTAGCTTTTATGATGACGCCTGCTGGAAAGGTCTCTTTTGGCAAGGTCTTCCTTTTGAATATCACCATGGGTGGAAGTTTCTGGCCATTAGCATGGCAAGCTAGAACCACAGTGAAGGATGACTTCTCATTCCCTGTGGTGCGAATATTCACCGTACGTGCTCCCGTTGTATCCACAGTGCGGTTCACAGGAATATCAAAAGTCAGTGGAACCTCGTCCATGTTGATAATGTTCTCTGGCCGGATCTTTTTTTCAGCTATCTTGTTTTTACAATATGCACGGAAAGTAGCCAGCTTTTCTTGAAAGTCTTTAGGCAGTTGCTGTGAAATAGTAGTCCGTGTGCGGATGGAGAGATTGCGTCTTTTCATGAACCGGAAACCTGTCGCTTAGTAGGAGCCATTTTGTGGTCTTTACAGATGTAAACACACAAAGGAAATGAAACGTAATATCCGTGCGCTTCTTCTTCTTCTACGGGGCGGGTGGTTGCTTACAGTAGAAGAAGAAGCGCTTCCTGTTCTATGGGGGCGGGTGCTTACCTTGGCGGTTGCTTGCGTAGAAGAAGAAGCACTTCCTCTTCTACGGGGAAAAAAGATGGCGGCTGTTTACCGTAGTTGCGAGACCGAAACTTTATGAAAATGAATCTTAATATTAATCCATATATAAAGCGCACCGGGTTATAAGGCGCACTGTCAGCTTTTGAGTAAATTTGTGTTTTTTAGGTGCGGCTAATAGTGCGGAAAATACGGTATGTTAAATCTAAATTTATATTAAAAAAAATGCTAAATGTTTGCATGTCAGTTCTGCTTGGATCTTCAGCATTCACATAATACTGCATTTTCTGGTACTTTCAAAAAGATGTGTATATTGTACTGGCTTTTGAAGGTGAAAACTGCCAAAATGGATGTCAGTTTGTGGCCCTAAGTGGAAAAGATTTGGGCACCCCCGTTCTAATCCATTCAATCCCACGTATTATTATTATTACCATTGAAGATGAGAACAAATAAAAGTCCACTGTTGTGTCGTCTCAGGTGTCCAAAAACGGGATGACCAACTCCGTGTTCACACTTTACGAGCTGGCCAACGGCGAGGACACCGAGGGCGAAGGTGCGTCCATCCCCGCCCCGCCCCGTCCTTCCTTGGGGTTTGTTTTCACGCTGGCGTCCTCGTTGCAGAGTTCCACGGCCTGGAGGAGTGGATGCTGCTGCGCTCGCTGCAGGCCCTGCAGACGGACGGCAAGGCCGAGGTCATCAGCATGGACGACGGCAAAGGGGTGAAATTCTTCTGAACCTCGGGAGGAGAGATAGAAAACTTGTCACGCAGGTCACGGTGCACGCCGGTGCTCTTCGTCGCTGTTGTGGTCGTCGCCTGCTGCTGGGTCCAAGCCTTTTTTTTAAAAGAAAGGAGCCATATTTTAGTATCATGTCAGCTGTAACTATTCTTTTTCACCATTGTGTCCAGCAGGGCAGAGAAGTCCCAGCGCTGGCCACCAGGGGGCGGAATCACACTGAGGCTTGAACTGGGTCCCCAGTTTATTATTATTATTATTATTAATAATAATACAAATAGCTTTTATTGTGCAGTCACTACTGTGACACTTTTGTCCACAGGTGACTTTCCCCAGCCCTCATATCATGTTTGGAAATAAATACAAGAAACTTTGATAAATTGGACTTTGTCATGCTGCATGTGTGGAGAATGTTTCCTGCACTCTTAGGGCCCAAACATGAGAATGTTTCCTGCACTCTTAGGGCCCAAACATGAGAATGTTACCTGCACTCTTAGGGCCCAAACATGAGAATGTTACCTGCACTCTTAGGGCCCAAACATGAGAATGTTTCCTGCACTCTTAGGGCCCAAACATGAGAATGTTACCTGCACTCTTAGGGCCCAAACATGAGAATGTTTCCTGCACTCTTAGGGCCCAAACATGAGGTATGTGATGCAAACTAGAACATATGTGGAGTACACTTTGGAGCTGTTCCTGTCCTCACATTATTAAGATAAGCAGCATATCTGATGTATTAGTGGTCATAGTTACCATCGATTGCATTACAGGTGTACCTAATGGTGTGGCTCGTGGGCGTTTTGATGACGTCACAGCGGAGGATGGTCTCTGGGAGAGGCGGCGTCTGTCTGACGCTGATAAGGTGTGTGGGCTTCTGATAAAAGGTGTCTTGTTTCTGTGGTAGTAAGTAAGCGGCCGTCCAAATGTAGGAAATATTAAAGTGTAAGTGTATATTTTGGTCATTTCAGGAATGAAAATTGGAAAAACAAACGATTGGTTTATTAGGGCCCACATGGCCCATTGTATAAGGACTCCCAAAGGGAGTCCTTATACAATGGGACATAAGGACCTATTGAATTTGTAAGGTTTTATTCTTTATTCTTTATTCTTCCGCCGCCACATTAAACTGTAATTTGACCCACTTAACATGCTTCAAAGCTCACCATATTTGACCCACACATCAGGACCTGCGAAAATTGCCTTTTTAAAAAAAAAAAACGAACCACAAAACTCAAAATTGCGCTCTAGCGCCCCCTAGGAAGAAAAAAACTAGACTGCCTGTAACTCCCACTAGGAAGGTCAAAGAGACATGAAACAAAAACCTCTATGTAGGTCTGACTTAGACCTACATTTCATAATAGTACATTGTCGGGCTAAAATCAACAGGAAGTTGGCAATTCCCCCTTCAAGACAAAAAAGTACTAAAAACAGTAACTTTTGCCTCTTTGAGCTGTAATTTGACCCCCTTAACATGCTTCAAAACTCACCAAACTGAACACACACATCAGGACTGTCAAAAATTGCTATCTTATAAAAAACCTAACCCCAAATCTCAAAATTGCGCTCTAGCGCAATTTTTTTAATAAAACGCAGAAAAAAATGCTCCTCGGAAGAAAAAAATGACAAAACTGCCTGTAACTCCCACTGGGAAGGTCGGAGAGACATGAAACAAAAACCTCTATGTAGGTCTCACTTAGACCTACATTTCATAAATTGACAACCCCCAGCAAAAATCAACAGGAAGTTTGCTATTCCCCCTTCAAAACAAAATTTTTGTAAAAACCGGTCACCTTTCTTCAAACATTATCTCCTCTGAGCGCGTTTGTTGTTTCGGCTTCAAACTAACACAGGAGAGAGATTGAACCCTTCTGATTAAAAGTTGGCGAAAAGAGTTTTGATACCTGCTCCGGTTTTGATTTTATGACCCTTCAAAGAACCTCTGCGCTGATGCTGCTGTTTTTTCAAGATGGCTGCTTAAAAGCAGGCAGCACCAGCGTGCCCACACAATGCAGACAAGGTAGGTACACTAGACAAAAGTATTGGGACAATTCGGACTAAAAGTAGACAAAAGTATTGGGACACTTATGACTATCACTGGACAAAAGTATTGGGACACATAGCACGAAAACTGGACAAAAGTATTGGGACACTTGGGACTACCACTGGACAAAAGTATTGGGACACTTATGACTACCACTGGACAAAAGTATTGGGACACATAGCACGAAAACTGGACAAAAGTATTGGGACACTTGGGACTACCACTGGACAAAAGTATTGGGACACTTATGACCAAAACTGGACAAAAGTATTGGGCCACTTAGGACTACAACTTGACAAAAGTATTGGGACACTTAGGACTAAAACTGGACAATATTATTGGGACACTTAGGGGTAGCACCTGCCAAATATGCGGGCCCGACCAATGCTGCTTGCAGCTTTAATTTAAATTGTATTTTGAAATACAGAAAATACCGTAGAAAAATTAAGCGATCTTTTGCAGATAAAACAAAATATTCCTGAACCGGAAGTTGCTATATAGGGTAAACAAGTGTTATTTTTCAGGATCAATGACTACACCCCCCCCCCCCAAAAGGCTTAATATTTATTTTATACATAACAAACTTTAAAAGAATCATTCAGCGGAAACCGACCAAAAACGATGTTTGTTCACATTCGTGAACCGGAAGTTGTTATTTAGGGAAAACAAGTGTCATTTTTCAGGATCAATGACTACACTCCCCAAAAAAGGCTTACTATTTATTTTATATATAACAAACTTTAAAATAATAATTCAGCGGAAACTGACCAAAAATGATGTTTGTTCACATTCCTGAACCGGAAGTTGCTATTTAGGGAAAACAAGTGTTATTTTTCAGTATCAATGACTACACCCCCCAAAAAATGCTTACTATTTATTTTATATATAACAAACTTTAAAATAATAATTCAGCGGAAACTGACTAAAAATTATGTTTGTTCACATTCGTGAACCGGAAGTTGTTATTTAGGCAAAACAAGTGTCATTTTTCAGGATCAATGACTACACTCCCCAAAAAAGGCTTACTATTTATTTTATATATAACAAACTTTAAAATAATAATTCAGCGGAAACTGACTAAAAATTATGTTTGTTCACATTCGTGAACCGGAAGTTGATATTTAGGGAAAACAAGTGTTATTTTTCAGGATCAATGACTACCCCCCCCCCCCCCCCCAAAAAAAGGCTTAGTATTTGTTTTCAATATAACAAACTTTAAAAGAATCATTCAGCGGAAACTGACCAAAAACGATGTTTGTTCACATTCCTGAACCGGAAGTTGCTATATAGGGTAAACAAGTGTTATTTTCCAGGATCAATGACTACACCCCCCCCAAAAGGCTTACTATTTATTTTATATATAACAAACTTTAAAATAATAATTCAGCGGAAACTGACCAAAAATTATGTTTGTTCACATTCGTGAACCGGAAGTTGCTATTTAGGGAAAACTAGTGTTATTTTTCAGCATCAATGACTACACCCCCAAAAAAAGGCGTACTATTTATTTTATATATAACAAACTTTAAAATAACAATTCAGCGGAAACTGACCAAAAACGATGTTTGTTCACATTCCTGAACCGGAAGTTGCTATATAGGGTAAACCAGTGTTATTTTTCAGGATCAATGACTACACCCCCCCCCCCCAAAAGGCTTAATATTTATTTTATACATAACAAACTTTAAAAGAATCATTCAGCGGAAACCGACCAAAAACGATGTTTGTTCACATTCGTGAACCGGAAGTTGTTATTTAGGGAAAACAAGTGTCATTTTTCAGGATCAATGACTACACTCCCCAAAAAAGGCTTACTATTTATTTTATATATAACAA
Organism: Nerophis lumbriciformis; assembly: GCF_033978685.3. Lineage (NCBI taxonomy): Eukaryota > Metazoa > Chordata > Actinopteri > Syngnathiformes > Syngnathidae > Nerophis > Nerophis lumbriciformis. Next base: position 22,360,019 of record NC_084586.2, on the reverse strand, counting down.
ACTTTAAAATAATAATTCAGCGGAAACTGACCAAAAATGATGTTTGTTCACATTCCTGAACCGGAAGTTGCTATTTAGGGAAAACAAGTGTTATTTTTCAGTATCAATGACTACACCCCCCAAAAAATGCTTACTATTTATTTTATATATAACAAACTTTAAAATAATAATTCAGCGGAAACTGACTAAAAATTATGTTTGTTCACATTCGTGAACCGGAAGTTGTTATTTAGGCAAAACAAGTGTCATTTTTCAGGATCAATGACTACACTCCCCAAAAAAGGCTTACTATTTATTTTATATATAACAAACTTTAAAATAATAATTCAGCGGAAACTGACTAAAAATTATGTTTGTTCACATTCGTGAACCGGAAGTTGATATTTAGGGAAAACAAGTGTTATTTTTCAGGATCAATGACTACCCCCCCCCCCCCCCCAAAAAAAGGCTTAGTATTTGTTTTCAATATAACAAACTTTAAAAGAATCATTCAGCGGAAACTGACCAAAAACGATGTTTGTTCACATTCCTGAACCGGAAGTTGCTATATAGGGTAAACAAGTGTTATTTTCCAGGATCAATGACTACACCCCCCCCAAAAGGCTTACTATTTATTTTATATATAACAAACTTTAAAATAATAATTCAGCGGAAACTGACCAAAAATTATGTTTGTTCACATTCGTGAACCGGAAGTTGCTATTTAGGGAAAACTAGTGTTATTTTTCAGCATCAATGACTACACCCCCAAAAAAAGGCGTACTATTTATTTTATATATAACAAACTTTAAAATAACAATTCAGCGGAAACTGACCAAAAACGATGTTTGTTCACATTCCTGAACCGGAAGTTGCTATATAGGGTAAACCAGTGTTATTTTTCAGGATCAATGACTACACCCCCCCCCCCCCCCCCAAAAGGCTTAATATTTGTTTTATATATAACAAACTTTAAAAGAATCATTCAGCGGAAACTGACCAAAAACGATGTTTGTTCAAATTCGTGAACCGGAAGTTGCTATTTAGGGAAAACAAGTGTTATTTTTCAGGATCAATGACTACACCCCCCAAAAAATGCTTACTATTTATTTAAATATATAACAAACTTTAAAATAATAATTCAGCGGAAACTGACCAAAAATGATGTTTGTTCACATTCCTGAACCGGAAGTTGTTATTAAAAGACTAAACCGCGGGTTGGCAAGTAGTAAAAATGTGTTGATTTGTTTTGCGTTTATAAAATATTGATCATTATCATCTAGTCTTTTAAAAGCAGGAAACATACCTTTTTTCTAGCCAGTACCCGCGGTCTCATCTTTAAATAGAAACTTTGGGTGTTGGAATATTTTAAAAAAGAATCAGTTTTTCCGTTTCTCCTGACTTTTTATCTCGTAATTTAGACTCTTTTCTTTCCTCTCGGGCTTCGCGTTTCCGCCACAAAATAGAAAGAAAAAAAATACCCCAATGGTAAAGCATAATTATGTGATAAAAGATCGAAATGTTTAGGTAAAAAGTTATGATTATGGGATACAACATCGAAATTATGAGATAAAAAGTCAACAAACGGGATGAAAAAAAGTCATAATTATATTATGACTTTAAAAAAGTCATAATTATAAAAGAAACATTCATAATTGGCCCTGCCATGAGCTGGCGACTTGTCCAGGGTGTACCCCACCTTCCGCCCGAATGCACCCCCGCGACACCGTGACCAAGAGGGACAAGCGGTAGGAAATGGGTGGATATAAAATGTCGAAATCATGATATTAAAAAAGTCACAATTATGAGATTAACATTGAAATTGTAAACTGATTGATTGATTGATTGAGACTTTTCTTAGTAGATTGCACAGTACAGTACATATTCCCTACAATTGACCACTAAATGGTAACACCCCAATAAGTTTTTACACTTGTTTAAGTCGGGGTCCACTTTAATCAATTCATGGTAATAACTACTGCTCAAAAAAATGAAAGGAACAGTTTTTTATCAGGGTATGGCATGAATTCAACTGCACTTTTCTGATAAGGTTTTGGTCAGGTATGTGTCAGAGGGGGTTGTTAATCAGTTTCAGCTGCATTAGTGTTGATGGAATCAACAACAGGTGCACTAGAGGGCCAACAACGAGATGGCCCCCAAAACAGGACTGGTTTTGCAGGTGGAGGCCATTTCAAGTTCCTCCCTCTTGATCTTTTGTAAAAGTTTTTCCACAAGTGTTGTCTTTAGCTGGAGTCATTATCACCACTGGGAGCATGAGACCATTTCTTAACCCTCCTGATTGTCCTACTCCTCCAGGATGGCACATCCATGCGCGCTGTTGCAAGAAGATTTGATGTGTCTCCCAGTACAATCTCCAGAGCATGGAGGAGATTCCAGGAGACAGGCAGTTACTCTAGGAGATCTGGACATGGCCGTAGACGCTCCTCATCCCATCAGCAGGACCCATATCTGCTGCTTTGTGCAAGGAGGAACAGGTTGAATGACCTCCAGCAGGCTACTGGTGTGAATGTCTCTGCCCAAACAGACTTCACCAGGGTGGCCTCAGGGCACCACGTCCTGTAGTGTGTCCTGTCCTCACTGGAGCTCCATTGGCATTTGCCATAGAACACCAGAATTGGCGCCCTGTGCTTTTCACAGATGAGAGCAGGTTGACCCTGAGCACCCGTGATAGACGTGAAAGGGTCTGGAGAAGCCAAGGAGAGCGCTATGCTGCCTGCAACATCATTCAGCATGACCCGTTCACTGGTGGGTCAGTGATGGTCTGGGGAGGCATTTCCATGGAGGGACCAACAGACCTCTACAGGCTAGAGAACGGCAGTCTGACTGCCATTAGGTATGGGGATGAAACCCTTGCACCCATGGTCAGACCCTACGCTGGTGCAGTAGGTCCTGGGTTCCTCCTGGTCCACGACAATGTGGCAAGAGTATGCAGACAGTATCTGGAGGATGAAGGAATTGACACAATTGAATGGCCCTCACCATCACCTGATCTAAACCTGATAGAACACCTCTGGGACATAATGTTTGGCTCCATCAGGTTGCTCCTCAGACTTTACACTGATGCCCTGAGACAGATGTGGGAGGACATCCCACAAGACACCACCCGTGGTCTCATTAGGAGCATGTCGCCACGTTGTCAAGCATGCATACAAGCACGTGGGGGCCACACAAGATATTGAAAATAATTTTGAGTTTCAGAAATTGAATTTAGGCAAAATGGACGAGCCTGCCACATCATTTTTTCACTTTGATTTTTGGGGTGTCTATATAGTGAGCCCTCTGTAGGCTGAAAACTTTTATTTCCATCAAAAGATGTGGCATTCTTTTGTTCCTGAGTATAGACATCACACATTCTTTTTTTTCAAAATTGAAATCTGATGTGTTTTCAAAGTGTTCCTTTAATTTTTTTGAGCAGTGTAAATACTATATACCACTGTTTTTCAGCCAATTCTTTTGAGCAGTGTATATACTACATACCACTGTTTTTCAGCCAAGGCACATTTTTTGAGTTGAAAAAAAGCGGAGGCACACCACCAGCAGAAATCATTAAAAAACGAAACTCAGTTGACAGTAAAAAAAGTCGTTGGATATGACTTTAAAGCATAACCAAGCATGCATCACTATAGCTCTTGTCTCAAAGTAGGTGTACTGTCACCACCTGTCACATCACACTCTGACTTATTTGGACTTTTTTTTGCTGTTTTCCTGTGTGTAGTGTTTTACTTCTTGTCTTGTGCTCCTATTTTGGTGGCTTCTTCTCTGTTTTGGGTATTTTCCTGTAGCAGTTTCATGTCTTCCTGTGAGCGATATTTCCCGCATCAACTTTGTTTTAGCAATCAAGAATATTTCAGTTGTTTTTATCCTTCTTTGTCTTTGCTCCACAGTAAGTCTTTGCTGTCGTCCAGCATTCTGTTTTTGTTTACTTTGTAGCCAGTTCAGTTTTAGTTTTGTTCTGCATAGCCTTCCCTAAGCTTCAGTGCCTTTTCATAGGGGCACTCACCTTTTGTTTATTTTTGGTTTCAGCATTAGACTCCTTTTTACCTGCACACTGCCTCCCGCTGTTTCCCACATCTACAAAGCAATTAGCTACCTGCTGCCACCTACTGATATGGAAGAGTATTACACGGTTACTCTGCCGAGCTCTAGACAGCACCGACACTCAACAACAACAACATAATATCATTTGCAGACTATAATTACTGCTTTGCAAAAAAATATTTTTAACCCAAATAGATGAAATTTGATCATCTCCCACGGCACACTAGTGTGCCGCGGCACAGTGGTTGAAAAACACTGCTATATACTATATCTCAGAACTAAAGTAATGAGATAAAAACTAATTTCTAAAAAAAATAATTTCAATATTTTTTCCCCTTATTTTGTAATTAGGATTTTTAATCTTATAATTTCCTCTTTCTCATCTCCATAATGAATACTTTTTATCTCATAATTATGACTTTATTACATAATTAGGACTTTCTTACCTCAAAACTTTGATTTATCTCATAATTAGGACTTTTTTTATCACATAATTTCAATTTTTTTTTCTTATTTTATAATCAGGACTTTTAATCTTATAATTTCCTTTTTCTCATCTCATAATTATGACATTTTATGAATTTTTTTCTTATTTTATAATTATGACTTAATCTTATAATTTCCTCTTTCTCATCTCCATAATGAATACTTTTTATCTCATACTTCGGACTTTATTTCATAATTATGACTTTCTTACCTCAAAACTTTGATTTATCGCAAAATTAGGACTTTTAATCTTATAATTTCCTTTTTCTCATCTCATAATTATGACTTTTTATGAATTTTTTTCTTATTTTATAATTATGACTTTTAATCTTATAATTTCCTCTTTCTCATCTCCATATACATGACTTTATATATGACTTTTTATCTCATAATTATGACTTTATTTCATAATTATGACTTTCTTACCTCAAAACTTTGATTTATCTCATAATTAGGACTTTTTTAATCGCATAATTTCACTTTTTTTTTCTTATTTTATAATTATGACTTTTAATCTTATAATTTCCTCTTTCTCATCTCCATAATTATGACTTTTTATCTCATGATAATGACTTTCTTACCTCAGAACTTTGATTTATCTCATAATTAGGACTTTTTTTATCGCATAGTTTCAATTTTTTTTCTTATTTTATAATTATGACTTAATCTTATCATTTCCTTTTTCTCATCTCATAATTATGACTTTTTATGAATTTCTTTTCTTATTTTATAATTATGACTTTTAATCTTATAATTTCCTCTTTCTCATCTTCATAATTATGACTTCATACATGACTTTTTATCTCATAATTATGACTTTATTTCATAATTATGACTTTCTTACCTCAAAACTTTGATTTATCTCATATAATTAGGACTTTTTTAATCGCATAATTTCACATTTATTTTCTTATTTTATAATTATGACTTTAAATCTTATATTTTCCTTTTTCTCATCTCATAATTATGACTTTTTATGAATTTTTTTCTTATTTTATAATTATGACTTTTAATCTTATAATTTCCTCTTTCTCATCTCCATAATTATGACTTTTCATCTCATAATTATGACTTCTTACCTCAAAACTTTGATTTATCTCATAATTAGGACTTTTTTTATCGCATAATTTCAAAAAAAAAATTCTTATTTTATAATTAGGACTTTTAATCTTATAATTTCCTTTTTCTCATCTCATAATTATGACTTTCTATGAATTTTTTTCTTATTTTATAATTATGACTTTTAATCTTATAATTTCCTCTTTCTCATCTCCATATACATGACTTTATATATGACTTTTTATCTCATAATTATGACTTTATTTCATAATTATGACTTTCTTACCTCAAAACTTTGATTCATCTCAAAATTAGGACTTTTTTATAGCATAATTTCAATATTTTTTTTCTTATTTTATAATTAGGACTTAATCTTATAATTTCCTTTTTCTCATCTCCATAATTATGACTTTCCATCTCATAATTTTGACTTTCTTACCTCAAAACTTTGATTCATCTCATAATTAGGACTTTTTTTTATCGCATAATTTAATTTTTTTTCTTATTATTTTATAATCAGGACTTTTAATCTTATAATTTCCTTTTTCTCATCTCATAATTATGACTTTTTATGAATTTTTTTCTTATTTTATAATTATGACTTTTAATCGTATAATTTCCTCTTTCTCATCTCCATAATTAATACTTTTTATCTCATAATTCGGACTTTATTTCATAATTATGACTTTCTTACCTCAAAACTTTGATTCATCTCAAAATTAGGACTTTTTTATAGCATAATTTCAATATTTTTTTTCTTATTTTATAATTAGGACTTTTAATCTTATAATTTCCTTTTTCTCATCTCATAATTATGACTTTTTATGAATTTTTTTTCTTATTTTATAATTATGACTTTTAATCTTATAATTTCCTCTTTCTCATCTCCATAATTATGACTTTTCATCTCACAATGATGACTTTCTTACCTCAAAACTTTGATTTATCTCATAATTAGGACTTTTTTTAATCGCATAATTTCAATATTTTTTTTCATATTTATAATTAAGATTTTTAATTTTATAATTTCCTCTTTCTCATCTCCATATACATGCCTTTTTTATCTCATAATTATGACTTTATTTCATAATTATGACTTTCTTACCTCAAAACTTTGATTTATCTCATAATTAGGACTTTTTTTTATCGCATAATTTAATTTTTTTTCTTCTTATTTTATAATTAGGACTTTTAATCTTATAATTTCCTTTTTCTCATCTCATAATTATGACTTTTTATGAATTTTTTTCTTATTTTATAATTATGACTTTTAATCTTATAATTTCCTCTTTCTCATCTCCATAATTATTACTTTTTGTCTCATAATTATGACTTTATTTCATAATTATGACTTTCTTACCTCAAAACTTTGATTTATCTCATAATTAGGACTTTTTTAATCGCATAATTTCACATTTATTTTCTTATTTTATAATTATGACTTTTAATCTTATAATTTCCTCTTTCTAATCTCCATAATTATGACTTTCCATCTCATAATTTTGACTTTCTTACCTCAAAACTTTGATTTATCTCATAATTAGGACTTTTTTTATCGCATAATTTCAATTTTTTTTTTCTTATTTTATAATTAGGACTTTTAATCTTATAATTTACTTTTTCTCATCTCATAATTATGACTTTTTATGAATTGTTTTCTTATTTTATAATTATGACTTTTAATCTTATAATTTCCTCTTTCTCATCTCCATAATTAATACTTTTTATCTCATGATTATGACTTTATTTCATAATTATGACTTTCTTACCTCAAAACTTTGATTTATCTCAAAATTAGGACTTTTTTATCGCATAATTTAATATTTTTTTTCTTACTTTATAATTATGACTTTTAATCGTATAATTTCCTCTTTCTCATCTCCATAATTAATACTTTTTATCTCATAATTCGGACTTTATTTCATAATTATGACTTTCTTACCTCAAAACTTTGATTTATCGCAAAATTAGGACATTTTTTATCGCATAATTTCAATATTTTTTTTCTTATTTTATAATTATGACTTTTAATCTTATAATTTCCTCTTTCTCATCTCATAATTATGACTTTTCATCTGAAATAGGACTTGTGTTTGTGTTTGCTGCCTCCAGGTGTCGCTTCCACCTTATGAAGCCCCAACAGGGGGCGTGGCGAGTGGGCGGAGCCAGCGCATGACACTGCAGTGACTCCGCCCACACGTCCACATCTCCTGCGCGTGTGCTGTGGGACCAAACTCGCGACTATTTCCCTGCGCGACGATGCGTTAACTTTTACGCGCAGCTTTTACGCGCAGCCCAAGTAGTTAAAAGTCCACTTTTGTCGCGTTTGACGATGGCGGCTCCAGTGCGCGTGCGTGTCTAGAGCAGGACGTACCACCATGTCCCACGCACAGGTGGAGATCCCCGGACGCGGCTTCCCGCAGGGCCTGCATGGCGCGCGCAGGAACTCGTACGGCCTGCAGAAGATCAGCATGGACGTGGGCGTCCTCTCCAAGGCGCTGTCCTGGTCCGCAGAGAACATCCTCAGCCTGCCAGAGGACGACGGCAATAAGTGGGAGCCGGCACCCAGGTCCGGCTCGGACTCTGACAACGACCTGGTCCGCGGCAAAGGGGGGTCCTCTCCCGTGGCCCTGGACCCCCGCTGGGAGGAGGAGAAGGAGGACGTGGAGACCAAGGCCGTGGCCACGTCGCCCGACGGGAGATACCTCAAGTTCAACATCGAGATCGGCAGGGGGTCCTTCAAGAACGTCTACAAGGGTCTGGACACAGAGACCACCGTGGAGGTGGCCTGGTGTGAGCTGCAGGTAGGAACATGAACATATCCTTCTTCTTCTTCTTCTTCCTCTTCTTCACTTGTTACCTGTGTGAGTGCAGGTGGATGATATCATTCTTCTTCTTCTTCTTCTTCTTCTTCTTCTTCTTCTTCTTCTTCTTCTTCTTCTTCTTCTTCTTCTTCTTCTTCTTCTTCTTCTTCTTCTTCTAAAACTTGTTTATAGGTGAGAAGTATTAAGATAAGAGGAATGTGCCGATACGGTTTTAATGAGTAGATGTTCTCACTTGTGACGTCATCCACTCCCTCCCACCCCTTGTTAAACTTCTCTTCCTTTCAACTATTATTGTGTTATCAACTATTATAGTTTGATATTATTAACCATTATAGTTTTGTTATTAACTATTATAGTTTGATATTATTAACGATTATAGTTTTGTTATTAACTATTATAGTTTTATATTATTAACTATTATAGTTTTATATTATTAGCGATTATAGTTTTGTTATTAACTATTATAGTTTTATATTATTAACGATTATAGTTTTGTTATTAACTATTATAGTTTTATATTATTAACAATTATAGTTTTGTTATTAACTATTATAGTTTTATATTATTAACGATTATAGTTTTGTTATTAACTATTATAGTTTTATATTATTAATGATTGTAGTTTTGTTATTAACTATTATAGTTTTATATTATTAACGATTATAGTTTTGTTATTAACTATTATAGTTTTATATTATTAACGATTATAGTTTTGTTATTAACTATTATAGTTTTATATTATTAACCATTATAGTTTTGTTATTAACTATTATAGTTTTATATTATTAACGATTATAGTTTTGTTATTAACTATTATAGTTTTATATTATTAACGATTATAGTTTTGTTATCAACTATTATAGTTTTATATTATTAACAATTATAATTTTGTTATTAACTATTATAGTTTTATATTATTAACGATTATAGTTTTGTTATTAACTATTATAGTTTTATATTATTAATGATTGTAGTTTTGTTATTAACTATTATAGTTTTATATTATTAACGATTATAGTTTTGTTATTAACTATTATAGTTTTATATTATTAACGATTATAGTTTTGTTATTAACTATTATAGTTTTATATTATTAACGATTATAGTTTTGTTATTAACTATTATAGTTTTATATTATTAACGATTATAGTTTTGTTATTAACTTTTATAGTTTGTATGTTATTAGCGATTATAGTTTTGTTATTAACTATTATAGTTTTATATTATTAGCGATTATAGTTTTGTTATTAACTATTATAGTTGTATATTATTAACAATTATAGTTTTGTTATTAACTATTATAGTTTTATATTATCAACGATTATAGTTTTGTTATTAACTATTATAGTTTTATATTATTAACGATTATAGTTTTGTTATTAACATTATAGTTTTATATTATTAACAATTATAGTTTTGTTATTAACTATTATAGTTTTATATTATTAACAATTATTATTTTGTTATTAACTATTATAGTTTTATATTATTAACAATTATAGTTTTGTTATTAACTATAGTTTTATATTATTAACAATTATAGTTTTGTTATTAACTATTATAGTTTTATATTATTAACCATTATAGTTTTGTTATTAACTATTATAGTTTTATATTATTAACGATTATAGTTTTGTTATTAACTATTATAGTTTTATATTATTAGCGATTATAGTTTTGTTATTAACTATTATAGTTTTATATTATTAACGATTATAGTTTTGTTATTAACTATTATAGTTTTATATTATTAACAATTATAGTTTTGTTATTAACTATTATAGTTTTATATTATCAACGATTGTAGTTTTGTTATTAACTATTATAGTTTTATATTATTAACGATTATAGTTTTGTTATTAACTATTATAGTTTTATATTATTAACAATTATAGTTTTGTTATTAACTATTATAGTTTTATATTATTAACAATTATTATTTTGTTATTAACTATTATAGTTTTATATTATTAACAATTATAGTTTTGTTATTAACTATAGTTTTATATTATTAACAATTATAGTTTTGTTATTAACTATTATAGTTTTATATTATTAACGATTATAGTTTTGTTATTAACTATTATAGTTTTATATTATTAACGATTATAGTTTTGTTATTAACTATTATAGTTTTATATTATTAACAATTATAGTTTTGTTATTAACTATTATAGTTTTATATTATTAACGATTATAGTTTTGTTATTAACTATTATAGTTTTATATTATTAACAATTATAGTTTTGTTATTAACTATTATAGTTTTATATTATTAACGATTATAGTTTTGTTATTAACTATTATAGTTTTATATTATTAACGATTATAGTTTTGTTATTAACTATTATAGTTTTGTTATTAACTATTATAGTTTTATATTATTAACGATTATAGTTTTGTTATTAACTATTATAGTTTTATATTATTAACAATTATAGTTTTGTTATTAACTATTATAGTTTTATATTATTAACGATTATAGTTTTGTTATTAACTATTATAGTTTTATATTATTAACAATTATAGTTTTGTTATTAACTATTATAGTTTTATATTATTAACGATTATAGTTTTGTTATTAACTATTATAGTTTTATATTATTAACGATTATAGTTTTGTTATTAACTATTATAGTTTTATATTATTAACGATTATAGTTTTGTTATTAACTATTATAGTTTTATATTATTAACTAATAAAGTTTTGTTATTAACTATTATAGTTTGTATGTTATTAACTAATAACGTTTTGTGTTATTAACAGTGTTGGGTTAGTTACTGAAAACCAGTAACTAGTTTCAGTTACTAGTTACTTTATTTCAAAAGTAACTCAGTTACTTACACCAAAAAGTAATGCGTTACTGTGAAAAGTAACTATTTAGTTACTTCTTCTACTTTTTTTTAAAGGCTCCCATTAATCGACTACGGTCTGGGAGCACACCTTTTCTTTTCCTTGTGACACAGAAGGACGACACCGCAGCGCTCCAATAAAACACACTCAGATCTTCTGTTTCTAGCCGATACTACATAAAAAATAAGGTAAAGTAACGCATCATGTAGTAACGCTAACTGAGTTACTGAATATAAAAAAATAACGCGTTAGATTGCTAGTTACCGCCGAAACTAACTAATATCCCCAAACTTGTCCCAAAACACAAACTTCAAGGTGGTGTTCTTATCAGTGACGGAGCAGGAAGGGGCTAGGAACACGTTAGCCTTTCAGTCGTTACTGACATCGTACACGCTGGTATCGACATGTCGCTTCTGCTTTTGAAGGTTTCTTTTTTGGTCCGTCGGCCCCAAAGGGACAACATGACTCCAACTTGTTGTTGGGATTTAAAAAACTGACGAGGACTTTTGGAATTGCAGCAAAAAAAAAGTCCACAAAATAGAACCAAACCTTTTCCACCAAGGCTGCTGCTGCTGCATCAACATGAGGTGGTGTTTACAGCAACACGGCATGAGGTGGTGTTTACACTCACACAATACTGTGTGGGACATTTCCATGTGGGGGGGGGGGGGTCAGTGTGCCAACGACTCTAAGCTCATTAGCAGCGATTAAAGCGCTTAAACTGGCTCACATCAGATCAAACTTTTCGCCGCTAACACCTCACATCTACTCTGGCAGCACGGGGCCGTATCGGCATGACAACGCTGATACTGATTCTTTGGAAATGAAATGATTCCCGTTTTTAACACACCTGTACTCCAACAACTCAAAATTCAATGAGTCACTTTAATTTCATGTATAATCAAATCAATAGTGCAAAAAAAACGACTATTAGCTTTTATTTCCTCGGTTTGAAAAACAATACCAAAATCGACAAACATTTGAGCACATTGTTTGTGTGTTGTATGTAGAGCACATTGTTTGTGTGTTGTATGTAGAGCACATTGTTTGTGTGTTGTATGTAGAGCACATTGTTTGTGTGTTGTATGTAGAGCACATTGTTTGTGTGTTGTATGTAGAGCACATTGTTTGTGTGTTGTATGTAGAGCACATTGTTTGTGTGTTGTATGTAGAGCACATTGTTTGTGTGTTGTATGTAGAGCACATTGTTTGTGTGTTGTATGTAGAGCACATTGTTTGTGTGTTGTATGTAGAGCACATTGTTTGTGTGTTGTATGTCGAGCACATTGTTTGTGTGTTGTATGTAGAGCACATTGTTTGTGTGTTGTATGTAGAGCACATTGTTTGTGTGTTGTATGTAGAGCACATTGTTTGTGTGTTGTATGTAGAGCACATTGTTTGTGTGTTGTATGTAGAGCACATTGTTTGTGTGTTGTATGTAGAGCACATTGTTTGTGTGTTGTATGTCGAGCACATTGTTTGTGTGTTGTATGTCGAGCACATTGTTTGTGTGTTGTATGTAGAGCACATTGTTTGTGTGTTGTATGTAGAGCACATTGTTTGTGTGTTGTATGTAGAGCACATTGTTTGTGTGTTGTATGTAGAGCACATTGTTTGTGTGTTGTATGTAGAGCACATTGTTTGTGTGTTGTATGTAGAGCACATTGTTTGTGTGTTGTATGTAGAGCACATTGTTTGTGTGTTGTATGTAGAGCACATTGTTTGTGTGTTGTATGTAGAGCACATTGTTTGTGTGTTGTATGTAGAGCACATTGTTTGTGTGTTGTATGTAGACCACATTGTTTGTGTGTTGTATGTAGAGCACATTGTTTGTGTGTTGTATGTAGAGCACATTGTTTGTGTGTTGTATGTAGACCACATTGTTTGTGTGTTGTATGTAGAGCACATTGTTTGTGTGTTGTATGTAGAGCACATTGTTTGTGTGTTGTATGTAGAGCACATTGTTTGTGTGTTGTATGTCGAGCACATTGTTTGTGTGTTGTATGTAGAGCACATTGTTTGTGTGTTGTATGTAGAGCACATTGTTTGTGTGTTGTATGTAGAGCACATTGTTTGTGTGTTGTATGTAGAGCACATTGTTTGTGTGTTGTATGTAGAGCACATTGTTTGTGTGTTGTATGTAGAGCACATTGTTTGTGTGTTGTATGTCGAGCACATTGTTTGTGTGTTGTATGTCGAGCACATTGTTTGTGTGTTGTATGTAGAGCACATTGTTTGTGTGTTGTATGTAGAGCACATTGTTTGTGTGTTGTATGTAGAGCACATTGTTTGTGTGTTGTATGTAGAGCACATTGTTTGTGTGTTGTATGTAGAGCACATTGTTTGTGTGTTGTATGTAGAGCACATTGTTTGTGTGTTGTATGTAGAGCACATTGTTTGTGTGTTGTATGTAGAGCACATTGTTTGTGTGTTGTATGTAGAGCACATTGTTTGTGTGTTGTATGTAGAGCACATTGTTTGTGTGTTGTATGTAGACCACATTGTTTGTGTGTTGTATGTAGAGCACATTGTTTGTGTGTTGTATGTAGAGCACATTGTTTGTGTGTTGTATGTAGACCACATTGTTTGTGTGTTGTATGTAGAGCACATTGTTTGTGTGTTGTATGTAGAGCACATTGTTTGTGTGTTGTATGTAGAGCACATTGTTTGTGTGTTGTATGTCGAGCACATTGTTTGTGTGTTGTATGTAGAGCACATTGTTTGTGTGTTGTATGTAGAGCACATTGTTTGTGTGTTGTATGTAGAGCACATTGTTTGTGTGTTGTATGTAGAGCACATTGTTTGTGTGTTGTATGTAGAGCACATTGTTTGTGTGTTGTATGTAGAGCACATTGCTTAGCAGAGTTGAGTGATACAAATGCATGTCAAGTTGATCAACATAATAACAACACAATAACAACACAATAACAGTACTGAAATGAAGGCTAAAAGGGCATTAATGGGAGCCTTTAAAAAAAAAGTAGAAGAAGTAACTAAATAGTTACTTTTCACAGTAACGCATTACTTTTTGGTGTAAGTAACTGAGTTACTTTTGAAATAAAGTAACTAGTAACTGTAACTAGTTACTGGTTTTCAGTAACTAACCCAACACTGTTAATAACACAAAACTTTATTAGTTAATAACATACAAACTATAATAGTTAATAACAAAACTTTATTAGTTAATAATCCATCCATCCATCCATCCATCTTCTTCCGCTTATCCGAGGTCGGGTCGCGGGGGCAGCAGCCTAAGCAGGGAAGCCCAGACTTCCCTCTCCCCAGCCACTTCGTCCAGCTCCTCCCGGGGGATCCCGAGGCGTTCCCAGGCCAGCCGGGAGACATAGTCTTCCCAACGTGTCCTGGGTCTTCCTCGTGGCCTCCTACCGGTCGGACATGCCCTAAACACCTCCTTAGGGAGGCGCTCGGGTGGCATCCTGACCAGATGCCCGAACCACCTCATCTGGCTCCTCTCGATGCGGAGGAGCAGCGGCTTTACTTTGAGCTCCCCCCGGATGACAGAGCTTCTCACCCTATCTCTAAGGGAGAGCCCCGCCACCCGGCGGAGGAAACTCATTTCGGCCGCTTGTACCCGTGATCTTGTCCTTTCGGTCATAACCCAAAGCTCATGACCATAGGTGAGGATGGGAACGTAGATCGACCGGTAAATTGAGAGCTTTGCCTTCCGGCTCAGCTCCTTCTTCACCACAACGGATCGATACAGCGTCCGCATTACTGAAGACGCCGCACCGATCCGCCTGTCGATCTCACGATCCACTCTTCCCTCACTCGTGAACAAGACTCCGAGGTACTTGAACTCCTCCACTTGGGGCAAGATCTCCTCCCCAACCCGGAGATGGCACTCCACCCTTTTCCGGGCGAGAACCATGGACTCGGACTTGGAGGTGCTGATTCTCATCCCAGTCGCTTCACACTCAGCTGCGAACCGATCCAGTGAGAGCTGAAGATCCTGGCCAGATGAAGCCATCAGGACCAAATCATCTGCAAAAAGCAGAGACCTAATCCTGCAGCCACCAAACCGGATCCCCTCAACGCCTTGACTGCGTCTAGAAATTCTGTCCATAAAAGTTATGAACAGAATGGGTGACAAAGGGCAGCCTTGGCGGAGTCCAACCCTCACCGGAAACGTGTCCGACTTACTGCCGGCAATGCGAACCAAGCTCTGACACTGATCATACAGGGAGCGGACCGCCACAATCAGACAGTCCGAAACCCCATACTCTCTGAGCACTCCCCACAGGACTTCCCGAGGGACACGGTCGAATGCCTTCTCCAAGTCCACAAAGCACATGTAGACTGGTTGGGCAAACTCCCATGCACCCTCAAGGACCCTGCCGAGAGTATAGAGCTGGTCCACAGTTCGACGACCAGGACGAAAACCACACTGTTCCTCCTGAATCCGAAGTTCGACTATCCGGCGTAGCCTCCTCTCCAGTACACCTGAATAGACCTTACCGGGAAGGCTGAGGAGTGTGATCCCACGATAGTTAGAACACACCCTCCGGTTCCCCTTTTTAAAGAGAGGAACCACCACCCCGGTCTGCCAATCCAGAGGTACCGCCCCCGATGTCCACGCGATGCTGCAGAGTCTTGTCAACCAAGACAGCCCTACAGCATCCAGAGCCTTAAGGAACTCCGGGCGGATCTCATCCACCCCCGGGGCCTTGCCACCGAGGAGCTTTTTAACTACCTCAGCAACCTCAGCCCCAGAAATAGGAGAGCCCACCACAGATTCCTCAGGCACTGCTTCCTCATAGGAAGACGTGTTGGTGGGATTGAGGAGGTCTTCGAAGTATTCCCTCCACCGATCCACAACTTCCGCAGTCGAGGTCAGCAGAACACCATCCGCACCATACACGGTGTTGGTAGTGCACTGCTTCCCCTTCCTGAGGCGGTGGATGGTGGTCCAGAATCGCTTCGAAGCCGTCCGGAAGTCGTTTTCCATGGCTTCCCCGAACTCCTCCCATGTCCGAGTTTTTGCCTCCGCGACCGCTGAAGCCGCACACCGCTTGGCCTGTCGGTACCTGTCCGCTGCCTCAGGAGTCCCATGAGCCAAAAGAACCCGATAGGACTCCTTCTTCAGCTTGACGGCATCCCTCACCGCCGGTGTCCACCAACGGGTTCTAGGATTACCGCCACGACAGGCACCAACTACCTTGCGGCCACAGCTCCAATCAGCCGCCTCGACAATAGAGGTGCGGAACATGGTCCACTCGGACTCAATGTCCAGCACCTCCCTCGTGACATGTTCAAAGTTCTTCCGGAGGTGGGAATTGAAACTCTCTCTGACAGGAGACTCTGCCAGACGTTCCCAGCAAACCCTCACAATGCGTTTGGGCCTGCCAGGTCTGTCCGGCATCCTCCCCCACCATCGCAGCCAACTCACCACCAGGTGGTGATCGGTAGAAAGCTCCGCCCCTCTCTTCACCCGAGTGTCCAAAACATGAGGCCGCAAATCCGATGACACAACTACAAAGTCGATCATAGAACTGCGGCCTAGGGTGTCCTGGTGCCAAGTGCACATATGGACACCCTTATGCTTGAACATGGTGTTCGTTATGGACAATCCGTGACGGGCACAAAAGTCCAATAACAAAACACCACTTGGGTTCAGATCCGGGCGGCCATTCTTCCCAATCACGCCTCTCCAGGTTTCACTGTCGTTGCCAATATGAGCGTTGAAGTCCCCCAGTAGAACGAGGGAATCACCCGGGGGAGCACTCTCAAGTACTCCCTCGAGTGAATCCAAAAAGGGTGGGTACTCTGAGCTGCTGTTTGGCGCGTAAGCGCAAACAACAGTCAGGACCCGTCCCCCCACCCGAAGGCGGAGGGAAGCTACCCTCTCGTCCACCGGGTTGAACTCCAACATGCAGGCTCTGAGCCGGGGGGCAACAAGAATTGCCACCCCAGCCCGTCGCCTCTCACTGCTGGCAACGCCAGAGTGGAAGAGAGTCCAGCCCCTCTCGAGAGAACTGGTTCCAGAGCCCTTGCTGTGCGTCGAGGTGAGTCCGACTATATCCAACCGGAACTTCTCTACCTCGCGCACTAGCTCAGGCTCCTTCCCCCCCAGCGAGGTGACGTTCCACGTCCCAAGAGCTAGCTTCTGTAGCCGAGGATCGGACCGCCAAGTGCCCTGCCTTCGGCTACCGCCCAGCTCACATTGCACCCGACCTCTATGGCCCCTGCTATGGGTGGTGAGCCCATTGGAGGGGGGACCCACGTTGCCTCTTCGGGCTGTGCCCGGCCGGGCCCCATGGGGACAGGCCCGGCCACCAGGCGCTCGCCATCGTGCCCCAACTCCGGGCCTGGCTCCGGAGGGGGGCCCCGGTGACCCGCGTCCGGGCGAGGGAAATCTGAGTCTCGGTTCTTGCATTTCCATAGAAGTCTTCGAGCTGCTCTTTGTCTGATCCCTCACCTAGGACCTGTTTGTCTTGGGAGACCCTACCAGGGGGCATGGAAGCCCCCGGACAACATAGCTCCTAGGATCATTGGGACACGCAAACTCCTCTACCACGTTAAGGTGGCAGCTCAGAGAGGAGTAGTTAATAATATAAAACTATAATAGTTAATAACAAAACTATAATCGTTAATAACATAAAACTATAATAGTTAATAACAAAACTATAATCGTTAATAATATAAAACTATAATAGTTAATAACAAAACTATAATCGTTAATAATATAAAACTATAATAGTTAATAACAAAACTATAATCGTTGATAATATAAAACTATAATAGTTAATAACAAAACTATAATTGTTAATATAAAACTATAATAGTTAATAACAAAACTATAATCGTTAATAATATAAAACTATAATAGTTAATAACAAAACTATAATCGTTAATAATATAAAACTATAATAGTTAATAACAAAAATATAATTGTTAATAATATACAACTATAATAGTTAATAACAAAACTATAATCGTTAATAATACAAAACTATAATAGTTAATAACAAAACTATAATTGTTAATAATATAAAACTATAATAGTTAATAACAAAACTATAATTGTTAATAATATAAAACTATAATAGTTAATAACAAAACTATAATCGTTAATAATATAAAACTATAATAGTTAATAACAAAACTATAATTGTTAATAATATAAAACTATAATAGTTAATAACAAAACTATAATCATTAATAATATAAAACTATAATAGTTAATAACAAAACTATAATTGTTAATAATATAAAACTATAATAGTTAATAACAAAACTATAATTGTTAATAATATAAAACTATAATAGTTAATAACAAAACTATAATCGTTAATAATATAAAACTATAATAGTTAATAACAAAACTATAATTGTTAATAATATAAAACTATAATAGTTAATAACAAAACTATAATCGTTAATAATATAAAACTATAATAGTTAATAACAAAACTATAATTGTTAATAATATAAAACTATAATAGTTAATAACAAAACTATAATCGTTAATAATATAAAACTATAATAGTTAATAACAAAACTATAATTGTTAATAATATAAAACTATAATAGTTAATAACAAAACTATAATCGTTAATAATATAAAACTATAATAGTTAATAACAAAACTATAATTGTTAATAATATAAAACTATAATAGTTAATAACAAAACTATAATCATTAATAATATAAAACTATAATAGTTAATAACAAAACTATAATTGTTAATAATATAAAACTATAATAGTTAATAACAAAACTATAATTGTTAATAATATAAAACTATAATAGTTAATAACAAAACTATAATCGTTAATAATATAAAACTATAATAGTTAATAACAAAACTATAATTGTTAATAATATAAAACTATAATAGTTAATAACAAAACTATAATCGTTAATAATATAAAACTATAATAGTTAATAACAAAACTATAATTGTTAATAATATAAAACTATAATAGTTAATAACAAAACTATAATCGTTAATAATATAAAACTATAATAGTTAATAACAAAACTATAATTGTTAATAATATAAAACTATAATAGTTAATAACAAAACTATAATCATTAATAATATAAAACTATAATAGTTAATAACAAAACTATAATTGTTAATAATATAAAACTATAATAGTTAATAACAAAACTATAATTGTTAATAATATAAAACTATAATAGTTAATAACAAAACTATAATCGTTAATAATATAAAACTATAATAGTTAATAACAAAACTATAATTGTTAATAATATAAAACTATAATAGTTAATAACAAAACTATAATCGTTAATAATATAAAACTATAATAGTTAATAACAAAACTATAATTGTTAATAATATAAAACTATAATAGTTAATAACAAAACTATAATCGTTAATAATATAAAACTATAATAGTTAATAACAAAACTATAATTGTTAATAATATAAAACTATAATAGTTAATAACAAAACTATAATCGTTAATAATATAAAACTATAATAGTTAATAACAAAACTATAATTGTTAATAATATAAAACTATAATAGTTAATAACAAAACTATAATTATTTTAATTCAATAATGAACAGATACAATACTCCTCCAGTGATAACGTTACTTTGCCACCCTGTTTAGCCAGCCAGCTCGCCAGTGAGGACGCTACAGTGTAATAATAATAATATATTTTATTTGTAAAAAGCACTTGACATTGAGTAAACAACCTCAAAGTGCTACAGTGTATTAAAAAAAAAAAAAAGATACTAAAAAATAAAAAAAAATAAAAACTAGAACAACCAAATAGCTAAAACTAGTATGCGTATATCTAAAAAAAAAAGAAAAAAAAAAAAGGCTTTTTTTTAAAAAGAAGGGTTTTTAAGCCTTTTTTAAAAGCATCCACAGTCTGTGGTGCCCTCAGGTGGTCAGGGAGAGCGTTCCACAGATTGGGAGCGGCGGAGCGGAAAGCCCGGTCTCCCATTGTGTCGTCATATTTGCGGGACACGGACAAATTGATATCGTTTACTGTATATCATCTGTATCGCACAAATCTGGTGTGGAGAATTTGGGGGTTAGACAATCTAAGACAAAAAAAAAAAAAAGCCAATCTAAAAAGAAGTGTTTTTAAGCCTTTTTTAAAAGCATCCACAGTCTGTGGTGCCCTCAGGTGGTCAGGGAGAGCGTTCCACAGATTGGGAGCGGCGGAGCGGAAAGCCCGATCTCCCATTGTGTCGTCATATTTGCGGTACACAGACAAATTGATATCATTTATATCATCTGTATCGCACAAATCTGGTGTGGGGAATTTGGGGGTTAGACAATCTAAGACAACAAAAAAAAAAGCCAATCTAAAAAGAAGTGTTTTTAAGCCTTTTTTAAAAGCATCCACAGTCTGTGGTGCCCTCAGGTGGTCAGGGAGAGCGTTCCACAGATTGGGAGCGGCGGAGCGGAAAGCCCGATCTCCCATCGTGTCGTCATATTTGCGGGACACAGACAAATTGATATCGTTTACTGTATATCATCTGTATCGCACAAATCTGGTGTGGGGAATTTGGGGGTTAGACAATCTAAGACAAAAACAAAAAAAAGCCAATCTAAAGGGGTTTGGATGCTAAATAGAACGACAACTACGTCCCCGACTCCTGCTACTGTCTTCTTATTCTCTGGCGGAGCAGCTGGCAAGAGTCTAGTCGTGGAGTTGTTCAGTCCCGTTATAAAGTGTTTGAAGTCATGCAGTTGGAGGACGCTTTTTTTGGGGCTTTTGGACAAAATGTTTTGTCTCTTACTTACAACTGGAGTGTTTGTGAGCTGTACCTGTGCCAGGTGTGGACTGAACGCACAATAAAAAAGCTAGTAAAAGAAGATTTATGTGTTTGCAAGTGAGGGAGAGTCCTGGCAGAAGGGGAAGCATTTAGGAGTGACGCACAGCCCAACATTGACTCTTTCAGACGCACGTCGTGGGATGACTTCATAACTTGGCAGCGTTGACATGTTAGAGATGTTGAAGTGTGATGATACAGTCCAGTTCACAAATGTTGTCAAGAGGTGTGGTGGTAAACGTGTTGTTTATTTTTTTTAAAAAGTGTCAAACATACACAGAGAATGTCTGCAACTTGTGGACTTTAGTGGTCCATCCATCCATCCATCCATCTTCTTCCGCTTATCCGAGGTCGGGTCGCGGGGGCAGCAGCCTAAGCAGGGAAGCCCAGACTTCCCTCTCCCCAGCCACTTCGTCCAGCTCTTCCTGTGGGACCCCGAGGCGTTCCCAGGCCAGCCAGGAGACATAGTCTTCCCAACGTGTCCTGGGTCTTCCCCGTGGCCTCCTACCGGTCGGACGTGCCCTAAACACCTCCCTAGGGAGGCGTTCGGGTGGCATCCTGACCAGATGCCCGAACCACCTCATCTGGCTCCTCTCCATGTGGAGGAGCAGCGGCTTTACTTTGAGCTCCCCCCGGATGACAGAGCTTCTCACCCTATCTCTAAGGGAGAGACCCGCCACCCGGCGGAGGAAACTCATTTGTACCCGTGATCTTGTCCTTTCGGTCATAACCCAAAGCTCATGACCATAGGTGAGGATGGGAACGTAGATATACCGGTAAATTGAGAGCTTTGCCTTCCGGCTCAGCTCCTTCTTCACCACAACGGATCGATACAGCGTCCGCATTACTGAAGACGCCACCTGTCGACCTCACCATCCACTCTTCCCTCACTCGTGAACAAGACTCCGAGGTACTTGAACTCCTCCACTTGGGGAAAGATCTCCTCCCCAACCCAGAGATGGCACTCCACCCTTTTCCGGGCGAGAACCATGGACTCGGACTTGGAGGTGCTGATTCTCATCCCAGTCGCTTCACACTCGGCTGCGAACCGATCCAGCGAGAGCTGAAGATCCTGGCCAGATGAAGCCATCAGGACCACATCATGTTTAAAAAGCAGAGACCTAATCCTGCAGCCACCAAACCAGATCCCCTCAACGCCTTGACTGCGCCTAGAAATTCTGTCCATAAAGGTTCAGAACAGAATGGGTGACAAAGGGCAGCCTTGGCGGAGTCCAACCCTCACTGGAAACGTGTCCGACTTACTGCCGGCAATGCGAACCAAGCTCTGGCACTGATCATACAGGGAGCGGACTGCCACAATCAGACAGTCCGATACCCCGTACTCTCTGAGCACTCCCCACAGGACTTCCCGAGGGACACGGTCGAATGCCTTCTCCAAGTCCACAAAGCACATGTAGACTGGTTGGGCAAACTCCCATGCACCCTCAAGGACCCTGCCCAGAGTATAGAGCTGGTCCACAGTTCCACCACCAGGACCAAAACCACACTGTTCCTCCTGAATCCGAGGTTCGACTATCCGGCGTAGCCTCCTCTCCAGTACACCTGAATAGACCTTACCGGGAAGGCTGAGGAGTGTGATCCCACCATAGTTGGAACACACCCTCCGGTTCCCCTTCTTAAAGAGAGGAACCACCACCCCGGTCTGCCAATCCAGAGGTACCGCCCCCGATGTCCACGCGATGTTGCAGAGTCTTGTCAACCAAGACAGCCCCACAACATCCAGAGCTTTAAGGAACTCCGGGCGGATCTCATCCACCCCCGGGGCCTTGCCACCGAGGAGCTTTTTAACTACCTCGGCAACCTCAGCCCCAGAAATAGGAGAGCCCACCACAGACTCCCCAGGCACTGCTTCCTCATAGGAAGACGTGCTGGTAGGATTGAGGAGGTCTTCGAAGTATTCCCTCCACCGATCCACAACATCCGCAGTCGAGGTCAGCAGAACACCATCCTCACCATACACGGTGTTGGTAGTGCACTGTTTCCCCTTCCCGAGGCGGCGGATGGTGGTCCAGAATTGCTTCGAAGCCGTCCGGAAGTCTTTTTCCATGGCCTCCCCGAACTCCTCCCATGTCCGAGTTTTTGCCTCCGCGACCGCTGAAGCCGCACACCGCTTGGCCTGTCGGTACCTGTCCGCTGCCTCAGGAGTCCCATGAGCCAAAAGAACCCGATAGGACTCCTTCTTCAGCCTGACTTTAGTGGTGTTTTTGTAAATCTCATTTAGGGTTGTGTCTCCATACCAACATTCTGGTACCGGTACCAAAGTGTGTTTCAATACTTTTCTAAATAAAGGGGACCACAAAAAATGTCATTATTGTTTTTATTATAATAGACTGTATTTATATTATTCACATGCAAAAAATACCTAATACTTTCTATTCTATTCTATTTATTTGAATACAAAATATTATTGTCATTTAGTCCTTAAATAAACTAGACAACTTGTCTTTTAGTAGTAAGTAAACAAACAAAGACTCCTAATTAGTCTATGCAGTAACATATTGTGTCATTTATACACCTATTATTTTGTACACATTATGAGGGACAAACTGTAAAAAATGGATTATTAATCTACTTGTTCATTTCCTGTTAATATCTGCTTATTTTCTGTTTGAACATGTTCTATCTACACTTCTGTTCAAATGTAATAATCACTTATTCTTCTCTTCTTTCATACTTGACATTAGTTTTGGATGATACCACACATTTAGGTATCGACCTGATACCAAGTAGTTACAGGATCATACATTGGTCATATTCAAAGTCCTCAAGTGTCCAGGGACATATTTACTGACTTTATAAACATTATATGAATTTTTTTTAAAAGGAAAAAAGATTTTGTGATGCTAAAAAATATCGATGTAATCATAGTAGTATCGACTCGATACGCTCTTGTACTTGGTATCATTACAGTGGATGTCAGGTGTAGATCCACCCATGGCGTTTGTTTACATTGTGACACAGGTGAGCTATTGCATCCTCCTACGGTGTGTAGTGAAGCATGTTTAGTAGTGATGGGTTGATGAGGCGTCATGAAGCGTTTCGACACATTGCAAAACTGTATTGATACTGTGTCGATACTGTGTCACTAAATACTGACATCTACTGGACATTAAAAATCCCTACAGGCAACCTATGGACCGACTCAACTGACACTGATTTGATGCCCTAGTACAGGGGTCACCAACCTTTTTGAAAGCAAAAACTACTTCTTGGGTACTGATTAATGCGAAGGGCTACCAGTTTGATACACACTTAAATAAATAAATATATTGTCATTTGTAAGTTACACGTAAGTGTGATTTAAACAAGAATAGCTAAATAAATACATTTATATATATAAAAAAATGGGTATTTCTGTCTGTCATTCCGTCGTACATTTTTTTTTCCTTTTACGGAAGGTTTTTTGTAGAGAATAAATGATGAAAAAAACCACTTAATTGAACGGTTTAAAAGAGGAGAAAACACGAAAAAAATTAAAAAAAACTATGTTTCAAAATTTTAATCTTCAATTTCGACTCTTTATAATTCAAAATTCAACCGACAAAAAGAAGAGAAAAACTAGCTTATTTGAATCTTTTTGAAAAAATTAAAAAAAGAATTTATGGAA
Source organism: Nerophis lumbriciformis (assembly GCF_033978685.3). Lineage (NCBI taxonomy): Eukaryota > Metazoa > Chordata > Actinopteri > Syngnathiformes > Syngnathidae > Nerophis > Nerophis lumbriciformis. Next base: position 22,335,344 of record NC_084586.2, on the reverse strand, counting down.
CATCATTAGTAATTTTTCCTGATTTAAGATACATTTTAGAATTTTGATGACATGTTTTAAATTGGTTAAAATCCAATCTGCACTTTGTTAGAATATTTAACAAATATATATTTCTAACAAAGACAAATCAGTATTTCTTCTAGATTTTCCAGAACAAAAATTTTAAAAGAAATTCAAAATACTTTGAAATAAGATTTAAATTTGATTCTACAGATTTTCTAGATTTGCCAGAATAATTTTTTTTGAATTTTAATCATAGTAAGTTTGAAGAAATGTTTCACAAATATTCTTCGTCGAAAAAACAGAAGCTAAAATATTTATTATTCTTTACAATAATAAAAAAAATGTTTTACTACGGAAGGTTTTTTGTAGAGAATAAATGATGAAAAAAACACTTAATTGAACGGTTTAAAAGAGGAGAAAACACGAAAAAAATTTAAATAAAATTTTGAAACATAGTTTATCTTCAATTTTGACTCTTTAAAATTCAATATTCAACCGACAAAAAGAAGAGGAAAAACTAGCTTATTTGGATCTTTTTGAAAAAATTCAAAAAATAATTTATGGAACATCATTAGTCATTTTTCCTAATTAAGATACATTTTAGAATTTTGATGACATGTTTTTAAATTGGTTAAAATCCAATCTGCACTTTGTTAGAATATTTAACAAATTGGACCAAGCTATATTTCTAACAAAGACAAATCAGTATTTCTTCTAGATTTTCCAGAACAAAAATTTTAAAAGAAATTCAAATTACTTTGAAATAAGATTTAAATTTGATTCTACGGATTTTCTAGATTTGCCAGAATAATTTTTTTGGAATTTTAATCATAGTAAAATTGAAGAAATATTTCACAAATATTCTTCGTCGAAAAAACAGAAGCTAAAATATTTATTATTCTTTACAATAAAAAAAAAAAAAAATTTTTTTACTTGAACATTGATTTAAATTGTCAGGAAAGAAGAGGAAGAAATTTAAAAGGTAAATTTGTTTAAAAATCCTAAAATCATTTTTAAGGTTGTATTTTTTCCTCTAAAATTGTATTTCTAAAAGTAATAAGAAGCAAGGATTATTTCATATCTTCATTTAAATAAAAATATATTTGTATCTTTTTTAGATACAGTCAATAAATAATGTGAACATGTATCATAACATGGAAATCTAAGAGAACGTGTTGTGGATGATTGTGGACTGGGAATTGTTTTAATTTTATTTTTTTACACATTTTTATATAAAAAAAAGAAAAAAGTTTTTCCGACGTATTACATTTTAGACAATTTCTCTTCTTAGTTATTATTTCTCCGGCTGTAGAAAAGAGCCGCTCACAGGGCACAGAGGAGGCGTCAGTGCGACACAGTTGGCGTATCGGTCACGTGACCGAAACAGCTCATGATCGGTCACGTGACTTTCTAAAAGCGGTATGCGCACCGACACAGGGTTTTGCTCTATAAGCTAGACGCATGCGCCGATGCATTGGTGTTGCCGGACCCATCACTAACGTTTAGCTATTCCTCGTCCTCCAGTGATAATAGTACTTATAAGAAACTTACTTTATTTGTCGTCACGGAGACAAGGATTAGTGATTTGTGTCACGTCTAGGACTGTGGCGTGGTTCGTTCTCCCGAGGTGCAAAAGATTTGGACCAGATATGACTTGAAGGTGAATACATATTTAATTTTACAATAACAAAAGGAACAAACAAAAGGCGCGCAACAGGGGGCGGAGGTACAAAACTAGACTATAAACACAGAACTTGCACATTGGCAGAAACTATGAACAATTAAACAAAACTTGCAAACTATGGCTTGAATAAAGAAAACTTACTTGGCATGGACAAAAACGGCATGGAAGGGTCATAAATGTGTGGAGAGTATAAATACGGGGATGTCGCCAGACAGACAAACTGAAAACAATGAACTTAAATACTACATACACGATTAACGAAAACAGGTGCGTGACTCAAAACGTGAAACGGGTGCGTGACGTGACAGGTGAAAACTAATGGGTTGCTATGGTGACAAACAAGAGTGCACAATGAGTCCAAACGTGGAACGGGTGAAACTAATGGGGGTAATCATGGAAACAAGACAAGGGAGCGAAAAGCCAGAAACTAAAGATTCCAATAACTAAACAAAACTTAAAACAAAAACATGATCACACAGACATGACAATTTAGAAGTAGCTAAAGCACTGCGGATGGACGTTAGCCGCTCGCTCGCTAGCCATGTCTTAAAGCAGCTCTTCCTGAGCGTGTTTCAGTGTTATAACTTCACCTTTATCTTGACTTTTTACACCAAAATGCATCCATTCTCCCTTTTCTGTCTACACACTGTTTCTGCTTGTAAGTACTCTGTGTGTGTGCGCTGCCCAACATGCTCCTCTGCTCGTAAAACCTGCAATGTCACCGCTTGACGACGCACCGTCATGCCCGGGAACCGGTACTTTTCAAACAGGGTATAGTACAGTTTTTGATTCGTTAGTACCGCGATACTATACTAGTACTGGTACTATATACTATACTATACTATACTATACTATACTAGTACTGGTATACCGTACAACCCTACTGTAATTATAATTGATGATGACTATTATGATGAATTAAAAGAGTCCAGTCCAGGACTAATTAATGCTTTTGCTGCCATCTAGTGTCTACTTTTAAGTATGTGTGCTAAAAAAAGAGTAAAACAGTATTTTTTTTGCAATGTTTTTTTTTTTTTAAATCATGTGCTTTTTGATGTTGATCTTACAACAAATGACAAGTTAAAAAAGTTTTTTTTTTTAAACGTTGCGACGTTTTCTGCACCATTTCGAAAAAGCTGCCACGAATTCGGGCATTTTAGTTATTTAATCTTTTTTTTTTGGCAACCAACTCTTTGCGCTTTGGCACTGAGCCATCACTCCAGCGGCACTGAGAGCAGACTCAGCCAAACGACCTCTGGGTAATGTTACAATTGTCAACGCCAACAAAACAATTGACTTAAACAAAAAAAATAAGGCTCCGCTCTTCCGATAATGTGCTAGCTTTTGGTGCTACTGCACGTTGGCTTTGTTGTCGACACGCTGCTGATTAGCATTAGCGAGTTTACATGGCGATTTCAACACCTCCAAATGTGTTCATGAAAACTACAACCAAGAAGCACGTTGCAACCAAACAGCTGGTGCCTAATGAGTGCAATACTTACAGTATCAACACTTTTTAGGGCGCAACTTAAACCGAACAACCAACTACACACGACTGCTATCCAGCGTCTTGGACTTTTAGTGTCATACTTTGAAATCAGACAAAAAAAAATATGATAATAAAACAAGATAGCAGGTATTATGATCAGCTCAATTTTAAATGTCGCAATTAGAAATGAGATTTTATCATCAAAACAATACATTTTTATCAACACACACCAAAGTGACAAAAATTATCGATTTCAAGGTACCGGAAATCCTGAGGAAGACTCTTTAACACTCCACTACATCCTTTACTTCACACCGTCCTTAGAAGACTCTTTAACACTCCACTACATCCTTTACTTCACACCGTCCTTAGAAGACTCTTTAACACTCCACTACATCCTTTACTTCACACCGTCCTTAGAAGACTCTTTAACACTCCACTACATCCTTTACTTCACACCGTCCTTAGAAGACTCTTTAACTCTCCACTACATCCTTTACTTCACACCGTCCTTAGAAGACTCTTTAACACTCCACTACATCCTTTACTTCACACCGTCCTTAGAAGACTCTTTAACACTCCACTACATCCTTTACTTCACACCGTCCTTAGAAGACTCTTTAACACTCCACTACATCCTTTACTTCACACCGTCCTTAGAAGACACTTTAACACTCCACTACATCCTTTACTTCACACCGTCCTTAGAAGACTCTTTAACACTCCACTACATCCTTTACTTCACACCGTCCTTAGAAGACTCTTTAACACTCCACTACATCCTTTACTTCACACCGTCCTTAGAAGACTCTTTAACACTCCACTACATCCTTTACTTCACACCGTCCTTAGAAGACTCTTTAACTCTCCACTACATCCTTTACTTCACACCGTCCTTAGAAGACTCTTTAACACTCCACTACATCCTTTACTTCACACCGTCCTTAGAAGACTCTTTAACACTCCACTACATCCTTTACTTCACACCGTCCTTAGAAGACTCTTTAACACTCCACTACATCCTTTACTTCACACCGTCCTTAGAAGACTCTTTAACACTCCACTACATCCTTTACTTCACACCGTCCTTAGAAGACTCTTTAACTCTCCACTACATCCTTTACTTCACACCGTCCTTAGAAGACTCTTTAACACTCCACTACATCCTTTACTTCACACCGTCCTTAGAAGACTCTTTAACACTCCACTACATCCTTTACTTCACACCGTCCTTAGAAGACTCTTTAACTCTCCACTACATCCTTTACTTCACACCGTCCTTAGAAGACTCTTTAACACTCCACTACATCCTTTACTTCACACCGTCCTTAGAAGACTCTTTAACACTCCACTACATCCTTTACTTCACACCGTCCTTAGAAGACTCTTTAACACTCCACTACATCCTTTACTTCACACCGTCCTTAGAAGACACTTTAACACTCCACTACATCCTTTACTTCACACCGTCCTTAGAAGACTCTTTAACACTCCACTACATCCTTTACTTCACACCGTCCTTAGAAGACTCTTTAACACTCCACTACATCCTTTACTTCACACCGTCCTTAGAAGACTCTTTAACACTCCACTACATCCTTTACTTCACACCGTCCTTAGAAGACTCTTTAACACTCCACTACGTCCTTTACTTCACACCGTCCTTAGAAGACTCTTTAACACTCCACTACATCCTTTACTTCACACCGTCCTTAGAAGACTCTTTAACACTCCACTACATCCTTTACTTCACACCGTCCTTAGAAGACTCTTTAACACTCCACTACATCCTTTACTTCACACCGTCCTTAGAAGACTCTTTAACACTCCACTACATCCTTTACTTCACACCGTCCTTAGAAGACTCTTTAACTCTCCACTACATCCTTTACTTCACACCGTCCTTAGAAGACTCTTTAACACTCCACTACGTCCTTTACTTCACACCGTCCTTAGAAGACTCTTTAACACTCCACTACATCCTTTACTTCACACCATCCTTAGAAGACTCTTTAACACTCCACTACATCCTTTACTTCACACCGTCCTTACGAAGACTCTTTAACACTCCACTACATCCTTCAATTGTATATTGAGAGTATGTTAAAGTTTGACTCCTACATTGTTTACTTCCATAGTTGTCACCAATCAGAAACATCAAGCAGCTAAAGTGTGGAGAGAGTGTTTTACATTTTTCCCATCATGCTTAAATTGACTCCTAAATGCTACCGATTTGCTGCCATTTTGTGGACAATGTGAGTAAATCAGATCAAAGACAGCATTTACTTATATGACCCAATACAAACAACCTTCCCTAGTCATAATGCAAAAAAAAATGCAACTAACATCAAAATCAACATTCATGGTCACACATAACACATTTAAATCCATTACAAAGCATGATGGGAAAAATGTAAAACACTCTCTCCACACTTTAGCTGCTTGATATTTCTGATTGGTGACAACCATGGAAGTAAACAATGTAGGAGTCAAACTTTCACATACTCTCAATATACAATTGAAGGATGTAGTGGAGTGTTAAAGAGGTTTCTAAGGACGGTGTGAAGTAAAGGATGTAGTGGAGTGTTAAAGAGTCTTCTAAGGACAGTGTGAAGTAAAGGATGTAGTGGAGTGTTAAAGAGTCTTCTAAGGACGGTGTGAAGTAAAGGATGTAGTGGAGTGTTAAAGAGTCTTCTAAGGACGGTGTGAAGTAAAGGATGTAGTGGAGTGTTAAAGAGGTTTCTAAGGACGGTGTGAAGTAAAGGATGTAGTGGAGTGTTAAAGAGTCTTCTAAGGACGGTGTGAAGTAAAGGATGTAGTGGAGTGTTAAAGAGTCTTCTAAGGACGGTGTGAAGTAAAGGATGTAGTGGAGTGTTAAAGAGTTTTCCCAAGGACGGTGTGAAGTAAAGGATGTAGTGGAGTGTTAAAGAGTCTTCTAAGGACGGTGTGAAGTAAAGGATGTAGTGGAGAGTTAAAGAGTCTTCTAAGGACGGTGTGAAGTAAAGGATGTAGTGGAGTGTTAAAGAGTCTTCTAAGGACGGTGTGAAGTAAAGGATGTAGTGGAGTGTTAAAGAGTCTTTTAAGGACGGTGTGAAGTAAAGGATGTAGTGGAGTGTTAAAGAGTCTTCTAAGGATGGTGTGAAGTAAAGGATGTAGTGGAGTGTTAAAGAGTCTTCTAAGGACGGTGTGAAGTAAAGGATGTAGTGGAGTGTTAAAGAGTCTTCTAAGGACGGTGTGAAGTAAAGGATGTAGTGGAGTGTTAAAGAGTCTTCTAAGGACGGTGTGAAGTAAAGGATGTAGTGGAGTGTTAAAGAGTCTTCTAAGGACGGTGTGAAGTAAAGGATGTAGTGGAGTGTTAAAGAGTCTTCTAAGGATGATGTGAAGTAAAGGATGTAGTGGAGTGTTAAAGAGTCTTTTAAGGACGGTGTGAAGTAAAGGATGTAGTGGAGTGTTAAAGAGTCTTCTAAGGACGGTGTGAAGTAAAGGATGCCGTGGAGTGTTAACGAGTCTTCTAAGGACGGAGTGAAGTAAAGGATGTAGTGGAGTGTTAAAGAGTCTTCTAAGGACGGTGTGAAGTAAAGGATGTAGTGGAGTGTTAAAGAGTCTTCTAAGGACGGTGTGAAGTAAAGGATGTAGTGGAGTGTTAAAGAGTCTTTTAAGGACGGTGTGAAGTAAAGGATGTAGTGGAGTGTTAAAGAGTCTTCTAAGGACGGTGTGAAGTAAAGGATGTAGTGGAGTGTTAAAGAGTCTTCTAAGGACGGTGTGAAGTAAAGGATGTAGTGGAGTGTTAAAGAGTCTTCTAAGGACGGTGTGAAGTAAAGGATGCCGTGGAGTGTTAACGAGTCTTCTAAGGACGGAGTGAAGTAAAGGATGTAGTGGAGTGTTAAAGAGTCTTCTAAGGACGGTGTGAAGTAAAGGATGTAGTGGAGTGTTAAAGAGTCTTCTAAGGACGGTGTGAAGTAAAGGATGTAGTGGAGTGTTAAAGAGTCTTCTAAGGACGGTGTGAAGTAAAGGATGTAGTGGAGTGTTAAAGAGTCTTCTAAGGACGGTGTGAAGTAAAGGATGCCGTGGAGTGTTAACGAGTCTTCTAAGGACGGAGTGAAGTAAAGGATGTAGTGGAGTGTTAAAGAGTCTTCTAAGGACGGTGTGAAGTAAAGGATGTAGTGGAGTGTTAAAGAGTCTTCTAGGGACGGTGTGAAGTAAAGGATGTAGTGGAGAGTTAAAGAGTCTTCTAAGGACGGTGTGAAGTAAAGGATGTAGTGGAGTGTTAAAGAGTCTTCTAAGGACGGTGTGAAGTAAAGGATGTAGTGGAGTGTTAAAGAGTCTTCTAAGGACGGTGTGAAGTAAAGGATGTAGTGGAGTGTTAAAGAGTCTTCTAAGGACGGTGTGAAGTAAAGGATGTAGTGGAGTGTTAAAGAGTCTTCTAAGGACGGTGTGAAGTAAAGGATGTAGTGGAGTGTTAAAGAGTCTTCTAAGGACGGTGTGAAGTAAAGGATGTAGTGGAGTGTTAAAGAGTCTTCTAAGGACGGTGTGAAGTAAAGGATGTAGTGGAGAGTTAAAGAGTCTTCTAAGGACGGTGTGAAATAAAGGATGTAGTGGAGTGTTAAAGAGTCTTCTAAGGACGGTGTGAAGTAAAGGATGTAGTGGAGAGTTAAAGAGTCTTCTAAGGACGGTGTGAAATAAAGGATGTAGTGGAGTGTTAAAGAGTCTTCTAAGGACGGTGTGAAGTAAAGGATGTAGTGGAGTGTTAAAGAGTCATCTAAGGACGGTGTGAAGTAAAGGATGTAGTGGAGTGTTAAAGAGTCTTCTAAGGACGGTGTGAAGTAAAGGATGTAGTGGAGTGTTAAAGAGTCTTCTAAGGACGGTGTGAAGTAAAGGATGTAGTGGAGAGTTAAAGAGTCTTCTAAGGACGGTGTGAAGTAAAGGATGTAGTGGAGAGTTAAAGAGTCTTCTAAGGACGGTGTGAAGTAAAGGATGTAGTGGAGTGTTAAAGAGTCTTCTAAGGACGGTGTGAAGTAAAGGATGTAGTGGAGTGTTAAAGAGTCTTCTAAGGACGGTGTGAAGTAAAGGATGTAGTGGAGTGTTAAAGAGTCTTCTAAGGACGGTGTGAAGTAAAGGATGTAGTGGAGTGTTAAAGAGTCTTCCTAAGGACGGTGTGAAGTAAAGGATGTAGTGGAGTGTTAAAGAGTCTTCTAAGGACGGTGTGAAGTAAAGGATGTAGTGGAGTGTTAAAGAGTCTTCTAAGGACGGTGTGAAGTAAAGGATGTAGTGGAGTGTTAAAGAGTCTTCTAAGGACGGTGTGAAGTAAAGGATGTAGTGGAGTGTTAAAGAGTCTTCTAAGGACGGTGTGAAGTAAAGGATGTAGTGGAGTGTTAAAGAGTCTTCCTAAGGACGGTGTGAAGTAAAGGATGTAGTGGAGTGTTAAAGAGTCTTCTAAGGACGGTGTGAAGTAAAGGATGTAGTGGAGTGTTAAAGAGTCTTCTAAGGACGGTGTGAAGTAAAGGATGTAGTGGAGTGTTAAAGAGTCTTCTAAGGACGGTGTGAAGTAAAGGATGTAGTGGAGTGTTAAAGAGTCTTTGTAAGGACGGTGTGAAGTAAAGGATGTAGTGGAGTGTTAAAGAGTCTTCTAAGGACGGTGTGAAGTAAAGGATGTAGTGGAGTGTTAAAGAGTCTTCTAAGGACGGTGTGAAGTAAAGGATGTAGCGGAGTGTTAAAGAGTCTTCTAAGGACGGTGTGAAGTAAAGGATGTAGTGGAGTGTTAAAGAGTCTTCTAAGGACGGTGTGAAGTAAAGGATGTAGTGGAGTGTTAAAGAGTCTTCTAAGGACGGTGTGAAGTAAAGGATGTAGTGGAGTGTTAAAGAGTCTTCTAAGGACGGTGTGAAGTAAAGGATGTAGCGGAGTGTTAAAGAGTCTTCTAAGGACGGTGTGAAGTAAAGGATGTAGCGGAGTGTTAAAGAGTCTTCTATGGACGGTGTGAAGTAATGGATGTAGCGGAGTGTTAAAGAGTCTTCTAAGGACGGTGTGAAGTAAAGGATGTAGCGGAGTGTTAAAGAGTCTTCTAAGGACGGTGTGAAGTAAAGGATGTAGTGGAGTGTTAAAGAGTCTTCTAAGGACGGTGTGAAGTAAAGGATGTAGTGGAGAGTTAAAGAGTCTTCTAAGGACGGTGTGAAGTAAAGGATGTAGTGGAGAGTTAAAGAGTCTTCTAAGGACGGTGTGAAGTAAAGGATGTAGTGGAGTGTTAAAGAGTCTTCTAAGGACGGTGTGAAGTAAAGGATGTAGTGGAGTGTTAAAGAGTCTTCTAAGGACGGTGTGAAGTAAAGGATGTAGTGGAGTATTAAAGAGTCTTCTAAGGACGGTGTGAAGTAAAGGATGTAGTTGAGTGTTAAAGAGTCTTCTAAGGATGGTGTGAAGTAAAGGATGTAGTGGAGTGTTAAAGAGTCTTCTAAGGACGGTGTGAAGTAAAGGATGTAGTTGAGTGTTAAAGAGTCTTCTAAGGATGGTGTGAAGTAAAGGATGTAGTGGAGTGTTAAAGAGTCTTCCTAAGGACGGTGTGAAGTAAAGGATGTAGTGGAGTGTTAAAGAGTCTTCTAAGGACGGTGTGAAGTAAAGGATGTAGTGGAGTGTTAAAGAGTCTTCTAAGGACGGTGTGAAGTAAAGGATGTAGTGGAGTGTTAAAGAGTCTTCTAAGGACGGTGTGAAGTAAAGGATGTAGTGGAGTGTTAAAGAGTCTTCTAAGGACGGTGTGAAGTAAAGGATGTAGTGGAGTGTTAAAGAGTCTTCTAAGGACGGTGTGAAGTAAAGGATGTAGTGGAGTGTTAAAGAGTTTTCCTAAGGACGGTGTGAAGTAAAGGATGTAGTGGAGTATTAAAGAGTCTTCTAAGGACGGTGTGAAGTAAAGGATGTAGTTGAGTGTTAAAGAGTCTTCTAAGGATGGTGTGAAGTAAAGGATGTAGTGGAGTATTAAAGAGTCTTCTAAGGACGGTGTGAAGTAAAGGATGTAGTGGAGTGTTAAAGAGTCTTCTAAGGACGGTGTGAAGTAAAGGATGTAGTGGAGTGTTAAAGAGTCTTCTAAGGACGGTGTGAAGTAAAGGATGTAGTGGAGTGTTAAAGAGTCTTCTAAGGACGGTGTGAAGTAAAGGATGTAGTGGAGTGTTAAAGAGTCTTCTAAGGACGGTGTGAAGTAAAGGATGTAGTGGAGTGTTAAAGAGTCTTCTAAGGACGGTGTGAAGTAAAGGATGTAGTGGAGTGTTAAAGAGTCTTCTAAGGACGGTGTGAAGTAAAGGATGTAGTGGAGTGTTAAAGAGTCTTCTAAGGACGGTGTGAAGTAAAGGATGTAGTGGAGTGTTAAAGAGTCTTCGTAAGGATGGTGTGACGTAAAGGATGTAGTGGAAAGTTGCCAAGGCCTGAGGTCTTGTACATCATGTCTTTGTAACGCATGATGAACGTTTCCCAGCCTGTTAAAGTCAGCGTCGTCACACCCCTCAGTACACTACGGGCCTTAGATATACACCACATGCTGAGAACTGAATCACATTTATGTCCATATCCATAATGATTGGTATGTGGTATGAACATACCCAGCAGGAACAAGACATTGAAACAACTTTGACAACTTGTTGAATTATGTTGAGCAACTCAAACACAACGTTGAAACAACATGCTTTTTGACGACGTTTAATCAATGTCAGGTTGTGACGTTAATTTGACCGTTGAATTTTGGTCATTTTCCCAACCAAAATTCGACAACAACGTTGAAACAACATGCTTTTTCACGACGTTTAATCAATGTTGGGTTCCGACGTTGATTTGACCATTGAAATGTGGTCATTTTATCAACCAATATTCTACAACACAAATACAACGTTAAAACAACGTGCTTTTTTTTACAACGTTTAATCAATGTCAGTTTCTCATGTTGAGTTGATTTGACCGTTGAAATTTGGTCATTTTTCCAACCAATTTTCGATTCAAATCGTTACCCCCAAGAATGGAATGGAATCGTGCGGTGCCCACAGACTCACAGCCCTACAACTAATACATTGCGAGAATCAGTTTGAATCAGGAAACAGTTAGAATCGAGAATCGTGTAGAATCGAGAATCGATTTCGAATCGAATCGTTACCCCCGAGTATCGAACCGTGCGGTGCCCACAGACTCACAGCCCTACAAATAATACATTGCAAGAATCAGTTTGAATCAAGAATCAGTTTGAATCAAGAATCGAGAATCGATTCTAAATCGAATTGTTAGCCCCAGAAATTGAATCAAATTGTGACGTGCCCACAGACTCACAGCCATACAAATAATACATTGCTAGAATCAGTTTGAATCAAGAATCGTGTAGAATCGAGAATCGATTCCGAATCGAATCTTTACCCCCGAGTATCGAATCGTGCGGTGCCCACAGACTCACATCCCTACAAATAATACATTGCAAGAATCAGTTTGAATCAAGAATCAGTTTTAATCAAGAATCCGTTTGAATCAACAATCGTGTACATTCGATTCCGAATCGAATCGTTACCCCCAAGTATTGAATTGTTCCGTGCCCACAGGCTCACAGCCCTACAAATAATACATTGCTAGTATCAATTTGAATCAAGAATCAGTTTGAATCAAGAATCAGTTTGAATCAAGAATTGTGTAGAATCAAGAATCGATTCCGAATCGAATCGCTACCCCCAAGTTTCGAATGGTGCGGTGCCCACAGACTCACAGCCCTACAAATAATACATTGCAAGGATCAGTTTGAAACAAGAATCAGTTTGAATCAACAATTGTGTACAATTGATTCCGAATCAAATCTTTACCCCTAGTATCGAATCGTGCGGCGCCCACAGACTCACATCCCTACAAATAATACATTGCGAGACTCAGTTTGAATCAAGAATCAGTTTGAATCAAGAATCAGTTTGAATCAACAATCGTGTGCATTCGATTCCGAATCGAATCGTTACCCCCAAGTATCAAATTGTTCCGTGCCCACAGACTCACAGCCCTACAAATAATACATTGCAAGAATCAGTTTGAATCAAGAATCAGTTTGAATCAAGAATCAGTTTGAATCAACAATCGTGTACATTCGATTCCGAATCGAATCGTTACCCCCAAGTATCGAATTGTGCCGTGCCCACAGGCTCACAGCCCTACAAATAATACATTGCTAGAATCAATTTGAATCAAGAATCAGTTTGAATCAAGAATTGTGTAGAATCAAGAATAGATTCCGAATCGAATCGTTACCCCCAAGTATCGAATGGTGCGGTGCCCACAGACTCACAGCCCTACAAATAATACATTGCAAGAATCAGTTTGAATGAAGAATCAGTTTGAATGAAGAATCAGTTTGAGTCAAGAATCAGTTTGAATCAAGAATAGAGAACCGATTCTAAATCGAATTGTTAGCCCCAGGAATTGAATCAAATTGTGACGTGCCCACAGACTCACAGCCCTACAAATAATACATTGCAAGGATCAGTTTGAAACAAGAATCAGTTTGAATCAACAATTGTGTACAATTGATACCGAATCAAATCTTTACCCCCGAGTATCGAATCGTGCAGTGCCCACAGACTCACAGCCCTACAAATAATACATTGCTAGAATCAATTTGAATCAAGAATCAGTTTGAATCAACAATCGTGTACATTCGATTCCGAATTGAATCGTTACCCCCAAGTATCGAATTGTGCCGTGCCCACAGACTCACAGCCCTACAAATAATACATTGCTAGAATCAATTTGAATCAAGAATCAGTTTGAATCAAGAATCAGTTTGAACCAAAAATTGTGTAGAATCAAGAATCGATTCTGAATCGAATCGTTACCCCCAAGTTTGGAATGGTGCGGTGCCCACAGACTCACAGCCCTACAAATAATACATTGCTAGAATCAATTTGAATCAAGAATCAGTTTGAATCAAGAATCAGTTTGAATCAAGAATTGTGTAGAATCAAGAATCGATTCCGAATCGAATCGTTACCCCCAAGTACCGAATGGTGCGGTGCCCACAGACTCACAGCCCTACAAATAATACATTGCTAGAATCAATTTGAATCAAGAATCAGTTTGAATCAAGAATCAGTTTGAATCAAGAATTGTGTAGAATCAAAAATCGATTCCGAATCGAATCGTTACCCCCAAGTACCGAATGGTGCGGTGCCCACAGACTCACAGCCCTACAAATAATACATTGCTAGAATCAATTTGAATCAAGAATCAGTTTGAATCAAGAATCAGTTTGAATCAAGAATCAGTTTGAATCAAGAATTGTGTAGAATCAAGAATCAGTTTGAATCAAGAATCAGTTTGAATCAAGAATCAGTTTGAATCAAGAATTGTGTAGAATCAAGAATCAGTTTGAATCAAGAATCAGTTTGTATCAAGAATTGTGTAGAATCAAGAATCGATTCCGAATCGAATCGTTGCCCCAAGTTTCGAATGGTGCGGTGCCCACAGACTCACAGCCCTACAAATAATACATTGCTAGAATCAATTTAAATCAAGAATCAGTTTGAATCAAGAATCAGTTTGAATCAAGAATCAGTTTGAATCAAGAATTGTGTAGAATCAAAAATCGATTCCGAATCGAATCGTTACCCCCAAGTACCGAATGGTGCGGTGCCCACAGACTCACAGCCCTACAAATAATACATTGCTAGAATCAATTTGAATCAAGAATCAGTTTGAATCAAGAATCAGTTTGAATCAAGAATCAGTTTGAATCAAGAATTGTGTAGAATCAAGAATCAGTTTCAATCAAGAATCAGTTTGAATCAAGAATCAGTTTGAATCAAGAATTGTGTAGAATCAAGAATCAGTTTGAATCAAGAATCAGTTTGAATCAAGAATTGTGTAGAATCAAGAATCGTTTCCGAATCGAATCGTTACCCCCAAGTATCGAATGGTGCGCTGCCCACAGACTCACAGCCCTACAAATAATACATTGCTAGAATCAATTTAAATCAAGAATCAGTTTGAATCAAGAATCAGTTTGAATCAAGAATCAGTTTGAATCAAGAATTGTGTAGAATCAAAAATCGATTCCGAATCGAATCGTTACCCCCAAGTACCGAATGGTGCGGTGCCCACAGACTCACAGCCCTACAAATAATACATTGCTAGAATCAATTTGAATCAAGAATCAGTTTGAATCAAGGATCAGTTTGAATCAAGAATCAGTTTGAATCAAGAATTGTGTAGAATCAAGAATCAGTTTCAATCAAGAATCAGTTTGAATCAAGAATTGTGTAGAATCAAGAATCAGTTTGAATCAAGAATCAGTTTGAATCAAGAATTGTGTAGAATCAAGAATCGATTCCGAATCGAATCGTTACCCCCAAGTTTCGAATGGTGCGCTGCCCACAGACTCACAGCCCTACAAATAATACATTGCTAGAATCAATTTGAATCAAGAATCAGTTTGAATCAAGAATCAGTTTGACTCAAGAATCAGTTTGAATCAAGAATAGTGTAGAATCAAGAATCAGTTTGAATCAAGAATCAGTTTGAATAAAAAATTGTGTAGAATCAAGAATCGATTCCGAATCGAATCGTTACCCCCAAGTTTCGAATGGTGTGGTGCCCACAGGCTCACAGCCCTACAAATAATACATTGCTGGAATCAGTTTAAATCAAGAATCGTGTAGAATCGAGAATCGATTCCGAATCGAATCTTTACCCCCGAGTATCGAATGGTGCGGTGCCCACAGACTCACAGCCCTACAAATAATACATTGCAAGAATCAGTTTGAATCAAGAATCAGTTTGAATCAACAATCGTGTACATTCGATTCCGAATCGAATCGTTACCCCCAAGTATCGAATTGTGCCGTGCCCACAGACTCACAGCCCTACAAATAATACATTGCTAGAATCAGTTTGAATCAAGAATCAGTTTGAATCAAGAATCAGTTTGAATTAAAGAATTGTGTAGAATCAATTCTGAATCAAATCGTTACCCCCAAGTATCGAATGGTGTGGTGCCCACAGACCATTGCTAGAATCCATTTGAATCAAGAATCAGTTTGAATCAAGAATCAGTTTGAATCAAGAATTGTGTAGAATCAAGAATCAATTCTGAATCGAATCGTTACCCCCAAGTTTGGAATGGTGCGGTGCCCACAGACTCACAGCCCTACAAATAATACATTGCTAGAATCAATTTGAATAAAGAATCGTGTAGAATCGAGAATCGATTCTGAATCGAATCGTTACCCCCAAGTATAGAATGGTGCGGTGCCCAAAGACTCGCAGACCTAATGTTAGCTGCTAGCTTGCTAGCGCGGACGCTGCAGTGCTTTGACTTTGTCAGCGTGCTGCTGACACCAAGGTGCATCATCACGATACGGCGATAGTGTTGAACAAGTGATATCATTTATATCGTCCGTATCGCACAGCCCCTACCTGGCTGTTCAAATGCGAGCGTAACGTTAGCACGTGGCTACGCTAGCGTTGCTAACGTTGTTAAGCGTCACGTTGCAAGATGTTTATCTTCAAATCGGCAACGTGATCCTTTTTTTTTTTTTCCTCCCCTGGCCTCCTTTTTCATGTCGTTTTGCAAGGTGAAAGAAAGGCACGGAGCAAGAAGGCGGGGGGCGGGGGGTGGCAGGTCACCTGCGGTCATTGCATGAATCGCCCATCAGTGTGTCGGCCATCACTGAATGTCTTCTCTCATCTTGCCATCAATGTTTCACGTGAGCACTTGATTAGTGTAACTTTAGACTTCCTCCCCCAGGAACGTCTCATTGGGATATTTCATCTGCTCAAACGTCATCAAATGCAAGAAAAAAAGCAAAACGCTGACTCACTTTTTTCCAGCTCCTCCTTTGCCAAACATGCACGCTATTTGCTAGCTTTGAAAATGTTCCAGGTGGAAGGCACAGAATGTTCTGCAGGGTGACATAGTGGTGTTGTTGTTGTTGTTGTTGTTGTCGTCCTCAGGTACTCACTAGCCCATGTTCACCCACGTAAAGCCAGTGTTAGCTGAAAACTTTTTATTGTAAGTTATTATTATTATTAGTAGTAGTATTATTATTACTATTATTATTATTGTTATTAATATTGTTATTGTTGTTGTTATTATTATTATTATTGTTGTTGTTGTTATTATTATAATCTTTATTAATATTATTTTATTATTGTTATTATTATTATTATTATTATATTTTTTGTAATTATTATTTTCATTATTATTATGGTTATCATTATCATTATTATTTATTAACATTATTATTACTATTATTACTATTACTATCATTATTATTATTATTATTATTGTTATTTTTCTTATTGTTGTTGTTGTTATTATCATTATTATTATCTTTATTAATATTATGATTATTATTATTTTATTATTGTTATTTATTATTATTATTATTATTATTACTATTGTTATTTATATTACTATTGTTATTATTATTATTATTGGTGTTGTTATTATTATATTTATTAATATTATTATTGTTATTATTATTATTATTATAATATTTTTTTATATAATCATTTTCATTATTATTATGATTATCATTATTATTATTATTATTACTACTATTATTATTACTATTACTATTATTATTATTTTTATTTATTGTTGTTGTTGTTGTTGTTATTATTATTATCTTTATTAATATTATTTTATTATTATTATTATTTTGTTTAATTATTATTTTCATTATTATTATTATTAATATTAAACATTTTTATATTATTATTATTATTATCATCATCACATACTAAAAAACAACTGCATACAACAATATAATAATAATTATTATTTTATATATATATATATATATAAAAATGAATGACATATAAATGAATTACAAATATTAAAATATAAAAAAAAAATGTTTTTAAATAAAAAAATATTGTTTAAAAGGAATTACAATTATATAAACATTTCAATTATTCTGCCCTCCTATATTTTTTTTAATTTAGTTTTCCAAATATGTAAACATACCTTTAAATTAGAGATAAAACTCAATTTAATTTTGTATAAACAAATACAACAAAGTAGACCAAATAAGTTTTATAAAAATAGTTTTAAAAAATTGTTATTGTTTATAACTAAATTCAACAATATAAAAAATGTAATGGCAGAAAAAATATATAACTGTAAACAACAAAATGAAATAATCTAAAAATGAAAAAGTGTGATTTTTTTTAAGTAAAGACAACAACATTGAATAGTATAAAAATGGTAAAAAAAAAATATTTTTTTTACAAAATTCAACAATATGAAAAAATGTAATACTATACAAACAAAAACAACAATAATATATGTATATATATATATATATATATATATATATATATATATATATATATATATATATATATATATATAAATGAATAACAGATAAATTCATTACAAATATTAAAATATAAAAATCATAGTTTTAAAAATTAATTACAATTATATAAACATTTCAATTATTCTGCCCTCCTTTATGTTAAAAATTAGTTTGCCAAATATGTAAACAAACCTTAAAAAAGGTCCATCTTGAGGTTGTTTATGTATATTGTCTAACACTAAGCACTCGGAGGACAGTACATGAATATGAACACATGAATTGTACACACAACAGTAGCGTTTAGTATCAACTGGAAAAGAGCAATGCAATGATACAGTTAGCTTAATGCTAACGTAGAATGGAAGATTCCATTGACAGGCTAATGAAAGTCAGCACCAAGATGACTTCAACAAATGAGAATTGAACCAAACAAAAGTGACATAAAACATGAAAATAAGGAGCATTGAGTCACCAAACTGTGGAAGATAATATTGATGCTGACTTTGTGCTCTTATAAGTGTTGCGTATCGCTCATGTCGCTCTTTATTCATCTTCTGGAGGACCAATCAAAAAGAAGGACCGGGAGAAAAAGATATCACACACATTTTTTTGTTGGCGTGTCAATCGTGATACATATTGATATCCTTTTATACCCCGGCCCACACACACACACACACACACACACACACACACACACACACGCACACACACACACACACACACACACACACACACACACTTCTAGGTCATCCGGTCTAATCTGATTTAAGCGCACACACTTTTCACCTCCACTGTGGCGATACTGTACCTGGCAGGACCCACTAATGACACCCGATACCTTGGCACGGCAGGTTCAGCCTCCCCTGAACTGGGTCTTTAGGAGGAGGTCTCACATGGACCATGGACCCAGGGCAGGTTAAGAACTGAACTGGGTCTGTAGACTATGGACCCAGGCAGGTTAAGAACTGAACTGGGTCTTTAGGGAGGAGGTCTCACATGGACCATGGACCCAGGGCAGGTTAAGAACTGAACTGGGTCTGTAGACTATGGACCCAGGCAGGTTAAGAACTGAACTGGGTCTTTAGGGAGGAGGTCTCACACGGACCATGGACCCAGGCAGGTTAAGAACTGAACTGGGTCTTTAGGAGGAGGTCTCTCATGGACTATGGACCCAGGCAGGTTAAGAACTGAACTGGGTCTGTAGACCATGGACCCAGGAAGGTTAAGAACTGAACTGGGTCTTTAGGAGGAGGTCTCACATGGACCATGGACCCAGGCAGGTTAAGAACTGAACTGGGTCTTTAGGAGGAGGTCTCACATGGACCATGGACCCAGGCAGGTTAAGAACTGAACTGGGTCTGTAGACTATGGACCCAGGCAGGTTAAGAACTGAACTGGGTCTTTAGACTATGGACCCAGGCAGGTTAAGAACTGAACTGGGTCTGTAGACTATGGACCCAGGCTGGTTAAGAACTGAACTGGGTCTGTAGACTATGGACCCAGGCAGGTTAAGAACTGAACTGGGTCTGTAGGGAGGAGGTCTCACATGGACCATGGACCCAGGCAGGTTAAGAACTGAACTGGGTCTGTAGGGAGGAGGTCTCACATGGACCATGGACCCAGGGCAGGTTAAGAACTGAACTGGGTCTGTAGACTATGGACCCAGGCTGGTTAAGTACTGAACTGTGTCTGTAGACTATGGACCCAGGCTGGTTAAGAACTGAACTGGGTCTGTAGGGAGGAGGTCTCACATGGACCATGGACCCAGGCAGGTTAGGAACTGAACTGGGTCTGTAGACTATGGACCCAGGCAGGTTAAGAACTGAACTGTGTCTGTAGACTATGGACCCAGGCTGGTTAAGAACTGAACTGGGTCTGTAGGGAGGAGGTCTCACATGGACCATGGACCCAGGCAGGTTAAGAACTGAACTGGGTCTGTAGACTATGGACCCAGGAAGGTTAAGAACTGAACTGGGTCTGTAGACTATGGACCCAGGCAGGTTAAGAACTGAACTGGGTCTGTAGACTATGGACCTAGGCAGGTTAAGAACTGAACTGGGTCTGTAGGGAGGAGGTCTCACATGGACCATGGACCCAGGCAGCTTAAGAACTGAACTGGGTCTGTAGACTATGGACCCAGGCTGGTTAAGAACTGAACTGGGTCTGTAGGGAGGAGGTCTCACATGGACCATGGACCCAGGCAGGTTAGGAACTGAACTGGGTCTGTAGACTATGGACCCAGGCAGGTTAAGAACTGAACTGTGTCTGTAGACTATGGACCCAGGCTGGTTAAGAACTGAACTGGGTCTGTAGGGAGGAGGTCTCACATGGACCATGGACCCAGGCAGGTTAAGAACTGAACTGGGTCTGTAGACTATGGACCCAGGCAGGTTAAGAACTGAACTGGGTCTGTAGACTATGGACCCAGGCAGGTTAAGAACTGAACTGGGTCTGTAGGGAGGAGGTCTCACATAGACCATGGACCCAGGCAGGTTAAGAACTGAACTGGGTCTGTAGACTATGGACCCAGGCTGGTTAAGAACTGAACTGGGTCTGTAGGGAGGAGGACTCACATGGACCATGGACCCAGGCAGGTTAAGAACTGAACTGGGTCTGTAGACTATGGACCCAGGCAGGTTAAGAACTGAACTGGGTCTGTAGGGAGGAGGACTCACATAGACCATGGACCCAGGCATACTCAACATTTTTTGTTTGTATACTATTACATTTTTTTATATTGTTGAATTTTGTAAAACATTTTTTTTTACCATTTTTATATTATTCAATGTTGTTGTCTTTAGTTAAAAAAAAGACACACTTTTTCATTTTTAGATTATTTAATTTTGTTGTTTACAGTTACAGTATATATATTTTCTACCATTACATTTTTTATATTGTTGAATTTAGTTATAAACAATAACAATTTTTTAAAACTATTTTTATAAAACTTATTTGGTCTACTTTGTTGTATTTGTTTATACAAAATTAAATTGAGTTTTATCTCTAATTTAAAGTTATGTTTACATATTTGGAAAACTAAATTTAAAAAATATAGGAGGGCAGAATAATTGAAATGTTTATATAATTGTAATTCCTTTTAAACAATATTTTTTCATTTAAAAAATTTTTTTTTATATTTTAATATTTGTAATTAATTTATATGTCGTTCATTTTTAAATATATATAAATATATAAAATAATTATTATTATTATTACATTGTTGTATGCAGTTGTTTTTGTTTGTAGACTATTACATTTTTTTGTATTGTTGAATTTTGTAAAAGAAAAACATTTTTTTTACCATTTTTATATTAATTAAATTGTGTTGTCTTTAGTTAAAAAAAATACACACTTTTTCATTTTTAGATTATTTCATTTTGTTGTTTTCAGTTATATATTTTTTCTACCGCTACATTTTTTATATTGTTGAATTTAGTTATAAAAAATAAAAATAAAATTTTCTATTTTTATAAAATTAATTTGGTCTATTTTGTTGTATTTGTTTATAAAAAATAACATTTAGTTTCCTCTCTAATTTAAAGGTATGTTTACATATTTGGCAAACTAAATTTCAAAAATATAGGAGGGCAGAATAATTGAAATGTTTATATAACTGTAATTATTTGAAATAATATTTTTTTATTTAAAACTTTTTTTTTTATATTTTAATATTTGTAATTAATTTATTTGTTATTAATTTTTAAACATCTATATATATATTATTACTATATTGTTGTATGCAGTTGTTTTTGTATATTATTAGATTTGGTTATATTGTTGAATTTTGTAAACTATTTTTTTTAACCATTTTTATATTATTCAATTTTGTTGTCTTTAGTTTAAAAAAAATACACACATTTTAATTTTTAGATTAGTTCATTTTGTTGTTTTCAAGTATATATTTTTTCTACCATTACATTTTTCATATTGTAGAATTTAGTTGTAAATAATAAAACTTTTTTTTAAACTATTTAAACTATTTTTATATTATTAATTTGGTCTACTTTGTTGTATTTGTTTGTAAAAAAAAAAAATCTAATTGAGTTTCAGCTCTAATTCAAAGATCTGTTTACATATTTGGCAAACTAAATTTAAACATAGGAGGGCAGAATAATTGAAATGTTTATATAATTATAATTCATTTTAATTTTAAAAATTTATGTTTTTATTTTCATATTTGTAATGAAATGTTTTATTCATTATAATTTTTTTGATGTGTACCGTATTTTCCGCACCATAAGGCGCCCTGGGTTATAAGCCGCGCCTTCAATGAACGGCATATTTCAAAACTTTGTCCACCTATAAGCCGCCCCGTGTTGTAAGCCGCATCTAACTGCGCTAAAGGAATGTAAAAAAAAACAGTCAAATAGGTCAGTCAAACTTTAATAATATATTAAAACCAGCGTGATGTGGGCGCGCATGGAGTCGTATATCAACATGGACGAAGCTGCGTGAAAAAAGCCACCCGGCCTCTTCTCGTAAACTTAAACTTACCTTAACCACTCGCTCATCTTTTCTTCATCCATCCCTTCGAGTTAGCTTTTATGATGACGCCGGCTGGAAAGGTCTCTTTTGGCAAGGTCTTCCTTTTGAATATCACCATGGGTGGAAGTTTCTGGCCATTAGCATGGCAAGCTAGAACCACAGTGAAGGATGACTTCTCATTCCCTGTGGTGCGAATATTCACCGTACGTGCTCCCGTTGTATCCACGGTGCGGTTCACAGGAATATCAGTTGCTGTGAAATAGTAATCCGTGTGCGGATGGAGAGATTGCGTCTTTTCATGAACCGGATCCCTGTCGCTTTGTAGGAGCCATTTTGTGGTCTTTACAGATGTAAACACACAAAGGAAATGAAACGTACGGTAATATCCGCGCGCTTTTTCTTCTTCTACGCGGGCGGGTGGTTGCTTACAGTAGAAGAAGAAGCGCTTCCTGTTCTATGGGGGCGGGTGCTTACCTTGGCGGTTGCTTGCGTAGAAGAAGAAGCGCTTCCTGTTCTACCGGGAAAAAAGATGGCGGCTGTTTACCGTAGTTACGAGACCGAAACTTTATGAAAATGAATCTTAATATTTATCCATATATAAAGCGCACCGGGTTATAAGGCGCACTGTCAGCTTTTGAGAAAATTTGTGGTTTTTAGGTGCGCCTTATAGTGCGGAAAATACGGTATGTTTTAATTATTATATTGTTATATGCAGTTGTTTTTACAACATTCTGGTTCGCAGAAAAAACCGATTCACATCTAAATCCCGAATCTTATTATTCCTAATTCACAAATGGATTCATAATTTGAAAAAAAATATTGAACAAAAAGTTTAAAAAAAAAAGTTTTACTTTTTAAAAATCTTTTTTAATCAAATAAAATGTTTTGTTTTTTTCTTCCTGTGTGTGTGTGTGTGTGTGTGTGTGTGTGTGTGTGTGTGTGTGTGTGTGTGTGTGCTTGAAGAAGACTAGACAAGCTCACTGATTGCAATGTTACACACTCGTGTAACATGTGGAGTCCTACTTCCTGTTTGAAGCCAAAGCGCTCAAGTGTGACTTTTGGGGCGGAGCTAATAAGATGATGTCGTGCTTTTGGCTCATTAAGGAGGAGCGGATGAAAAGACGTTTATAGACGTTGTTGTCCTCAGTGTGTCGGTGACAGTAAACATCAGCCCGCTGCAGGCGAGTCAGGAATAACCCAGTCAACACCAAATAGGCTAATCTGGGTTGACTGATCCCAATCACTCAATGATGCAACACACTTCCTCAAGGTGACTCTTAACTGGATCAAATACTTTATATCAAAGGCTACGCTACATACATATACAGGTAAAAGCCAGTAAATTAGAATATTTTGAAAAACTTGATTTATTTCAGTAATTGCATTCAAAAGGTGTAACTTGTACATTATATTTATTCATTGCACACAGACTGATGCATTCAAATGTTTATTTCATTTAATTTTGATGATTTGAAGTGGCAACAAATGAAAATCCAAAATTCCGTGTGTCACAAAATTAGAATATTACTTAAGGCTAATACAAAAAAGGGATTTTTAGAAATGTTGGCCAACTGAAAAGTATGAAAATGAAAAATATGAGCATGTACAATACTCAATACTTGGTTGGAGCTCCTTTTGCCTCAATTACTGCGTTAATGCGGCGTGGCATGGAGTCGATGAGTTTCTGGCACTGCTCAGGTGTTATGAGAGCCCAGGTTGCTCTGATAGTGGCCTTCAACTCTTCTGCGTTTTTGGGTCTGGCATTCTGCATCTTCCTTTTCACAATACCCCACAGATTTTCTATGGGGCTAAGGTCAGGGGAGTTGGCGGGCCAATTTAGAACAGAAATACCATGGTCCGTAAACCAGGCACGGGTAGATTTTGCGCTGTGTGCAGGCGCCAAGTCCTGTTGGAACTTGAAATCTCCATCTCCATAGAGCAGGTCAGCAGCAGGAAGCATGAAGTGCTCTAAAACTTGCTGGTAGACGGCTGCGTTGACCCTGGATCTCAGGAAACAGAGTGGACCGACACCAGCAGATGACATGGCACCCCAAACCATCACCCAACCATGCAAATTTTGCATTTCCTTTGGAAATCGAGGTCCCAGAGTCTGGAGGAAGACAGGAGAGGCACAGGATCCACGTTGCCTGAAGTCTAGTGTAAAGTTTCCACCATCAGTGATGGTTTGGGGTGCCATGTCATCTGCTGGTGTCGGTCCACTCTGTTTCCTGAGATCCAGGGTCAACGCAGCCGTCTACCAGCAAGTTTTAGAGCACTTCATGCTTCCTGCTGCTGACCTGCTCTATGGAGATGGAGATTTCAAGTTCCAACAGGACTTGGCGCCTGCACACAGCGCAAAATCTACCCGTGCCTGGTTTACGGACCATGGTATTTCTGTTCTAAATTGGCCCGCCAACTCCCCTGACCTTAGCCCCATAGAAAATCTGTGGGGTATTGTGAAAAGGAAGATGCAGAATGCCAGACCCAAAAACGCAGAAGAGTTGAAGGCCACTATCAGAGCAACCTGGGCTCTCATAACACCTGAGCAGTGCCAGAAACTCATCGACTCCATGCCACGCCGCATTAACGCAGTAATTGAGGCAAAAGGAGCTCCAACCAAGTATTGAGTATTGTACATGCTCATATTTTTCATTTTCATACTTTTCAGTTGGCCAACATTTCTAAAAATCCCTTTTTTGTATTAGCCTTAAGTAATATTCTAATTTTGTGACACACGGAATTTTGGATTTTCATTTGTTGCCACTTCAAATCATCAAAATTAAATGAAATAAACATTTGAATGCATCAGTCTGTGTGCAATGAATAAATATAATGTACAAGTTACACCTTTTGAATGCAATTACTGAAATAAATCAAGTTTTTCAAAATATTCTAATTTACTGGCTTTTACCTGTATAGTGTACATTACATGGGGGTGTGGCCATTGTTACACAGTAGTGCCTTGCTTCTTCTTATTTAACTTGGAGATGTGAAAGTTTGCATTCTACTTGGGATGTTAAAATACAAGT
The DNA here is from genome assembly GCF_033978685.3 of Nerophis lumbriciformis. Lineage (NCBI taxonomy): Eukaryota > Metazoa > Chordata > Actinopteri > Syngnathiformes > Syngnathidae > Nerophis > Nerophis lumbriciformis. Next base: position 22,310,360 of record NC_084586.2, on the reverse strand, counting down.
TTATAGCATTTGAAAGGTGTACTTGCCATGTTATTGTTTATGACATCATCAATACATCGTTTATCTGTAGCTATTTGTAGGTCAATATATCAATATGTCCTCCAGGTATTGGACGTTAGCATGCTAGCAGTTTCAACAAAATGTTCAGGTACACATATATTTACATTGTTGTACTACATATATATATACATACATATATATATATATATATATATATATATATATATATATATATATATATATATATATATATATATATATATATATATATATATATATATATATATATATATATATGTATATATGTATATATATATATATGTATATATATATATATATGTATGTATGTATATATATACATACATATATATATATATATATATATATATATATATATATATATATATATATATATATATATATATATATGTACTTCACGCTTCTTGCAGTTAGCATTTTAGCATGCTAGATTTTTATTTAGAAAATGTAGCAGGCGTACATCACTTTCACTCATGCTAACTGTGAGCATGCTATTGTTAGCATTATAGCTTTCTGACCTAATTTTGCTTGGATTTTTTTCTTACTGTTAGCATTTCAGTTACTGTTAGCATTTCAGTTCAGCTTTGCAGGAAATGTCTACTGACCCTGCATGCTTTGAAAACAATGGAGTTTTGAAGGTGAAAACTACCGGGTTCGATTCCCGTAACAGGATGGGTGTATATGATGTCAAAATAAAAGCTCCCGTCCGTCTGCATGGGGGGGGCCACGTGCTCCTCATCCCTGCACAACTGTGTTTGGTTGTCATAACAGAGACAACACCGCTTATGTAACAACACCCGTGTGGCACAGAGGCCCCCAGTCCCTCAAGAGCCCCCCTTGCCAACTCCACTGGATGGAAGTTGTCCACATAGCACTCCAGAATATTCTGAAACATGTTCTATCCTGCAAGTGTGGCCCCTAGTGGCTGTGGTCAGCATAGGACCATATAACATGTAGAATCCTACAAGTGTGGCCCCTAGTGGCTGTAGTCAACATAGGACCATATAACATGTAGAATCCTACAAGTGTGGCCCCTAGTGGCTGTAGTCAACATAGGAGCATATAACATGTAGAATCCTACAAGTGTGGCCCCTAGTGGCTGTGGTCAACACAGGACCATATAACATGTAGAATCCTACAAGTGTGGCCCCTAGTGGCTGTAGTCAACATAGGACCATATAACATGTAGAATCCTACAAGTGTGGCCCCTAGTGGCTGTGGTCAACATAGGACCATATAACATGTAGAATCCTTCAAGTGTGGCCCCTAGTGGCTGTGGTCAACATAGGACCATATAACATGTAGAATCCTACAAGTGTGGCCCCTAGTGGCTGTAGTCAACATAGGAGCATATAACATGTAGAATCCTACAAGTGTGGCCCCTAGTGGCTGTAGTCAACATAGAAGCATATAACATGTAGAATCCTACAAGTGTAGCCCCTACTGGCTGTAGTCAACATAGGAGCATATAACATGTAGAATCCTACAAGTGTGGCCCCTAGTGGCTGTAGTCAACATAGGACCATAAAACATGTAGAATCCTACAAGTGTGGCCCATAGTGGCTGTGGTCAACATAGGACCATATAACATGTAGAATCCTACAAGTGTGGCCCCTAGTGGCTGTGGTCAGCATAGGACCATATAACATGTAGAATCCTACAAGTGTGGCCCCTAGTGGCTGTGGTCAACATAGGAGCATATAACATGTAGAATCCTTCAAGTGTGGCCCCTAGTGGCTGTAGTCAACATAGGACCATATAACATGTAGAATCCTTCAAGTGTGGCCCCTAGTGGCTGTAGTCAACATAGGACCATATAAAATGTAGAATCCTACAAGTGTGGCCCCTAGTGGCTGTAGTCAACATAGGACCATATAAAATGTAGAATCCTACAAGTGTGGCCCCTAGTGGCTGTAGTCAACATAGGACCATATAGCATGTAGAATCCTACAAGTGTGGCCCCTAGTGGCTGTAGTCAACATAGGACCATATAACATGTAGAATCCTACAAGTGTGGCCCCTAGTGGCTGTAGTCAACATAGGACCATATAACATGTAGAATCCTACAAGTGTGGCCCCTAGTGGCTGTAGTCAACATAGGACCATATAACATGTAGAATCCTACAAGTGTGGCCCCTAGTGGCTGTAGTCAACATAGGAGCATATAATATGTAGAATCCTACAAGTGTGGCCCCTAGTGGCTGTAGTCAACACAGGGATGATATAAGATAATATGTCAAGTTGATGGTTCATGGAACATGGCATATGGAAAATGGCACATAGAACATGGCACATAGAACATGGCACATGGAACAATGCATATGCCACATGGAACATGCCATGCAGAACATTGGACATGGAAAGTAGAACATGGCATATGGATAATGGCACTAGGCACATGGAACATGGCATATGAAACATGGCATGCGGAACATTTGACATGGCATATGGAACATGACACATGGAACATGGTTCATGGAACATGACATATGGAACATTGCATATGGAACATGGTTCATGGAAGGAAGAACATGGCACTTGGCACATGACTCATGGCACATGGAACATGGCACATAGAACATGGCACATAGAACATGGCACATGGAACATGGTTCATGGAACATGACATGCGGAACATTGCACATGGAAGGAAGAACATGGCACTTGGCACATGAATCATGGAACATGGCACATAGAACATGGCACATGGAAGATGGCATATGGAAAATGGCACATGGAACATGGCACATGGAACATGGCACATGGAACATGGCATATAGAACATGGCACATGGAACATGGCATATGGAAAATGGCACATAGAACATGGCACATGGAACATGGCACATAGAACATGGCACATGGAACATGGCATATGGAAAATGGCACATAGAACATGGCACATGGAACATGGCACATAGAACATGGCACATGGAACAATGCATATGCCACATGGAGCATGCCATGCAGAACATTGGACATGGAAGGTAGAACATGGCATATGGATAATGGCACTTGGCACATGCATATGGAACGTGGCATGCGGAACATAGGACATGGCATATGGCATATGGCATATGGAACATGGAACAGGACACATGGAACATGGCTCATGGAACATGACATACAGAACATTGCACATGGAAGATAGAACATGGCACTTGGCACATGGAACATGGCACATATAACATGGAATATGGAACATGGAATATGGCACATGGAATATGGAACATGGAACATAGCATATGGAATATGGAACATGGAACATAGCATATGGAACATAGCACATGGAACATGACATGGTTCATAGAACATGGCATACGGAACATGGCACATGGAAGGTAGAAAATGGCACTTGGCACGTGGAACATGGCACATAGAACAAGGAATATGGAACATGGAATATGGTACATGGAACATAGCATATGGAACATAGCACATTTAATATGGCACATAGACCATGGTACATGGAACATAGCATATGGAACATAGCACATTTAATATGGCACATGGACCATGGTACATGGAACATAGCACATGGAACATGGACTACAGAACATGGAATATGGCACATGGAACATGACACATAGAATGTTGAATACTGACCATGGCATATGATACATGGAACGTGGCATATGGAACATGACACATGGAACACGGAACACGGAACATGGCATCTAGAACGTGGCACATGGAACATGGCACATAGAACATGGCACATGGAACATGGCACATAGAACATGGCACATGGAACATGGCATATGGAAAATGGCACATAGAACATGGCACATGGAACATGGTACATAGAACATGGCACATGGAACATGGTATATGGAAAATGGCACATAGAACATGGCACATGAAACATGGCATATGGAAAATGGCACATAGAACATGGCACATGGAACATGGCACATAGAACATGGCACATGGAACAATGCATATGCCACATGGAACATGCCATGCAGAACATTGGACATGGAAGGTAGACCATGGCATATGGATAATGGCACTTGGCACATAGCACATGGCACTTGGCACATGGAACATGGAACATGGCACTTGACACATGGAACATGGCACATGGCATATAGCACATGGAACATGGAACATGGCACTTGGCACATGGAACATGGAACATGGAACATGGCACATGGAACAGGACACATGGAACATGGCTCATGGAACATGACATACAGAACATTGCACATGGAAGGTAGAACATGGCACTTGGCACATGGAACATGGCACATATAACATGAAATATGGAACATGGAATATGGCACATGGAATATGACATAGTTCATGGAACATGGCATACGGAACATGGCACATGGAAGGTAGAAAATGGCACTTGGCACGTGGAACATGGCACATAGAACAAGGAATATGGAACATGGAATATGGTACATGGAACATAGCACATTTAATTTGGCACATGGACCATGGTACATGGAACATAGCACATGGAACATGGACTACAGAACATGGAATATGGCACATGGAACATGACACATAGAATGTTGAATAGTGACCATGGCATATGATACATGGAACGTGGCATATGGAACATGACACCTGGAACATGGAACATGGCATCTAGAACGTGGCACATGGCACATGGAATGTTGAACACGACGTGTGGAACATAGAACATGGTACAGTGTGTCTAATGGCAAGCTCTTCCACAACACGTGGACCTAGTCGAATGAAGCAGGAACCGACACGTGTTGCTCCACAGTCTTCACACTGGAACTGGACCCCTGTCTCCTGGGTCCTGGGGTCCAGGAGACAGGTCCTGGGGGTGGGGGGTGAGACTTGATTGTAAGCACAAACACATGCAGAGAAGTTTTTATGAATGCAGGATTGATGGCGGCCAAAAGTCTCCTGAGAACTTTCCACTCGCCGCTAAATCCAGCCTTTCATGGCGAGGAAGCACAAATAATGTCTTTGTACGTCATGTCGTCATCACCCTGTTGGCTGCACCAGGAACCTCAACGCTGTAATGGCCCTCACCCCCCCCCCCCACCACACTTTGTGGAAAATGCGATGTGATTATGCAACGAGGGGGGGGGGGCTAATTAGTTGAAGTAAGAAGCAAAGTTGCGTAACATTCCAGCATGGCTCCACATGTTGTTTACACACGTGGCGTGCTAACTAACTTCCATGCTGGAACCTGAAAGACTAACTCTAGACCCTCACCACGAGGTGATACTTTGTAAGCATGCTAACTAAACCATCCCAATGTCATCAGACCCGCAAGCTGACCAAGGCGGAGCGGCAGCGTTTCAGCGAGGAGGTGGAGATGCTGAAGGGCCTCCAGCATCCCAACATCGTCCGCTTCCACGACTCGTGGAAGTCCTCGCTGAAAGGCCAGAAGTGCATCCTGCTGGTGACGGAGCTCATGACGTCCGGCACGCTCAAAACGTGAGTCGCGGGGGAAAACGCCCTTTTTTTCTTTCTTTTGCTTTCTTTTTTTTTTTGTCAACTTAGCATGCTAACTGTTAGCATTCTAATGTTACCATGCTCCCATTTTTATGCTAACATTAGCGTGCTAACTTTTTTTTTGCCAACTTAGCAGCCGTACACCACAGAGTAATATAACTTGGTACTAGACTCATGCTAACTGTTAGCATAACAATGTTAGCATGCTAACATTAGCATGCTTACTTTTTTTAGTCAACTTAGCAGCCGTACACCACTGACTCACATAACTTAGTACTTGACCCATGTTAACTGTTAGCATAACAATGTTAGCATGTTAACATTAGCATGTTCACATTAGCCTGCTAACTTTCTTTTTAGCCAACTTAGCAGCCGTAAACCACAGAGTCATATAACTTGGTACTTGACCCGTTAACTGTTAGCATAACAATGTCAGCATGCTAACTTTTTTTTTGTCAACTTAGCATGCTAACTGTTAGCATTCTAATGTTACCATGCTCCCATTCTTATGCTAACATTAGCATACTAGCTTTTTTTTTGCCAACTTAGCAGCCGTACACCACTGACTCACATAACTTAGTACTTGACTCATGTTAACTGTTAGCATAACAATGTTAGCACGCTCACTTTTTTTTTAGCCAACTTAGCAGCCGTACACCACTGAGCCACATAACTTAGTACTTGACTCATGTTAACTGTTAGCATAACAATGTCAGCATGCTAACTTTTTTTTTGTCAACTTAGCATGCTAACTGTTAGCATTCTAATGTTACCATGCTCCCATTCTTATGCTAACATTAGCATACTAGCTTTTTTTTTGCCAACTTAGCAGCCGTACACCACTGACTCACATAACTTAGTACTTGACTCATGTTAACTGTTAGCATAACAATGTCAGCATGCTAACTTTTTTTTTGTCAACTTAGCATGCTAACTGTTAGCATTCTAATGTTACCATGCTCCCATTCTTATGCTAACATTAGCATACTAGCTTTTTTTGCCAACTTAGCAGCCGTACACCACTGACTCACATAACTTAGTACTTGACTCATGTTAACTGTTAGCATAACAATGTTAGCATGCTCACTTTTTTTTAGCCAACTTAGCAGCCGTACACCACTGAGCCACATAACTTAGTACTTGACCCATGTTAACTGTTAGCATAACAATGTCAGCATGCTAACTTTTTTTTTGTCAACTTAGCATGCTAACTGTTAGCATTCTAATGTTACCATGCTCCCATTCTTATGCTAACATTAGCATACTAGCTTTTTTTTTGCCAACTTAGCAGCCGTACACCACTGACTCACATAACTTAGTACTTGACTCATGTTAACTGTTAGCATAACAATGTTAGCACGCTCACTTTTTTTTTAGCCAACTTAGCAGCCGTACACCACTGAGCCACATAACTTAGTACTTGACCCATGTTAACTGTTAGCATAACAATGTCAGCATGCTAACTTTTTTTGTCAACTTAGCATGCTAACTGTTATCATACTAATGTTAGCATGCTCCTATTCTTATGCTAACATTAGCATGCTAGCTTTTTTTTGCCAACTTAGCAGCCGTACACCATTGACTCACATAACTTAGTACTTGACCCATGTTAACTGTTAGCATAACAATGTTAGCAAGCTAACATTAGCATTTCTTTCTTTTGCTTTTGGTGCTATCTGGCGTTCTTTTTTGTAGCTACTTGAAGAGGTTCAAGGAGATGAAGCTGAAGCTGCTGCAGCGATGGAGTCATCAGATCCTCAAGGGGCTTCACTTCCTGCACACGCGCACGCCGCCCATCATCCACCGCGACCTCAAGTGCGACAACATCTTCATCACCGGGCCCACCGGCTCCGTTAAGATCGGGGACCTGGGGCTCGCCACGCTGAAAAGTGCCTCCTTCGCTAAAAGTGTCATCGGTGAGTCATCACATCTTTGTGTTATTCTTGATTAGCATGAATGCTAACATTAGCGTTCTAACTTTTTTAGACAACTTAACAGCCGTACACCACAGAGTCATATAACTTGCTACTTGACCCATGCTAACTGTTAGCATAACAATGGTAATATGCTAACTGTTTTTTGTTTGTTTTTTAACCAACTTAGCAGCCGTACACCACAGTCATATAACTTGCTACTTGACCCATGCTAACTGTTAGCATAACAATGGTAGCATGCATGCTAACTTTTGTTTGTTTGTTTTTTAACCAACTTAGCAGCCGTACACCACACAGTAATATAACTTGCTACTTGACCCATGCTAACTGTTAGCAAAACAATGGTAGCATGCTAACATTAGCATGCTAACTTTTTTTTTTTTTTTTTTTTTTTACCAACTTAGCAGCCGTACACCACAGAGTCATATAACTTGCTACTTGACCCATGCATAGGCTCCAGCGCCCCCCGCGACCCTAAAGGGAATAAGCGGTAGAAAATGGATGGATGGATGGACTTGACCCATGCTAACTGTTAGCATAACAATGGTAGCATGCTAACATTAGCATGCTAACTGTTTTTTGTTTGTTTTTTAACCAACTTAGCAGCCGTACACCACAGTCATATAACTTGCTACTTGACATGTGCTAACTGTTAGCATAACAATGGTAGCATGCTAAAATTAGCATGCTAACTTTTTTTTTTTACCAACTTAGCAGCCGTACACTATAACTTGCTACTTGACCCATGCTAACTGCTAGCATAACAATGGTAGCATGCTAACATTAGCATGTTAACTGTTTTTTGTTTGTTTTTTAACCAACTTAGCAGCCGTACACCACAGTCATATAACTTGCTACTTGACATGTGCTAACTGTTAGCATAACAATGGTAGCATGCTAAAATTAGCATGCTAACTTTTTTTTTTTACCAACTTAGCAGCCGTACACTATAACTTGCTACTTGACCCATGCTAACTGCTAGCATAACAATGGTAGCATGCTAACATTAGCATGCTAACTTTTTTTTTTTTTTTTTTTTTTACCAACTTAGCAGCCGTACACCACAGAGTCATATAACTTTCTTCTTGACCCATGCTAACTGCTAGCATAACAATGGTAGCATGCTAACATTAGCATGCTAACTGTTTTTTGTTTGTTTTTTAACCAACTTAGCAGCCGTACACCAGAGAGTCATATAACTTGCTACTTGACCCATGCTAACTGCTAGCATAACAATGGTAGCATGCTAACATTAGCATGCTAACTGTTTTTTGTTTGTTTTTTAACCAACTTAGCAGCCGTACACTATAACTTGCTACTTGACCCATGCTAACTGCTAGCATAACAATGATAGCATGCTAATATTAGCATGCTAACTTTTTTTTTTTTTTTTTTTTTTTTTTTTACCAACTTAGCAGCCGTACACCACAGAGTCATATAACTTGCTACTTGACCCATGCATAGGCTCCAGCGCCCCCCGCGACCCCAAAGGGAATAAGCGGTAGAAAATGGATGGATGGATGGACTTGACCCATGCTAACTGTTAGCATAACAATGGTAGCATGCTAACATTAGCATGCTAACTGTTTTTTGTTTGTTTTTTAACCAACTTAGCAGCTGTACACCACAGAGTCATATACCTTGCTACTTGACCCATGCTAACTGCTAGCATAACAATGGTAGCATGCTAACATTAGCATGCTAACTGTTTTTTGTTTGTTTTTTAACCAACTTAGCAGCCGTACACCACAGAGTCATATAACTTGCTACTTGACATGTGCTAACTGTTAGCATAACAATAGTAGCATGCTAACATTAGCATGCTAACTGTTTTTTGTTTGTTTTTTAACCAACTTAGCAGCCGTACACCAGAGAGTCATATAACTTGCTACTTGACCCATGCTAACTGTTAGCATAACAATGGTAGCATGCTAACTATTTTTTGTTTGTTTTTTAACCAACTTAGCAGCCGTACACCAGAGAGTCATATAACTTGCTACTTGACCCATGCTAACTGTTAGCATAACAATGGTAGCATGCTAACATTAGCATGCTAACTGTTATTTGTTTGTTTTTTAAGCAACTTAGCAGCCGTACACCACAGAATCATATAACTTGCTACTTGACATGTGCTAACTGTTAGCATAACAATGGTAGCATGCTAACATTAGCATGCTAACTGTTTTTTGTTTGTTTTTTAACCAACTTAGCAGCCGTACACCACAGAGTCATATAACTTGCTACTTGACCCATGCTAACTGTTAGCATAACAATGGTAGCATGCTAATATTAGCATGCTAACTTTTGTTTGTTTGTTTTTTAACCAACTTAGCAGCCGTACACCACACAGTAATATAACTTGCTACTTGACCCATGCTAACTGCTAGCATAACAATGGTAGCATGCTAATATTAGCATGCTAACTTTTGTTTTTGTTTTTTAACCAACTTAGCAGCCGTACACCACAGAGTCATATAACTTGCTACTTGACATGTGCTAACTGCTAGCATAACAATGGTAGCATGCTAACATTAGCATGCTAACTTTTTTTTTACCAACTTAGCAGCTGTACACCACAGAGTAATATAACTTGCTACTTGACCCATGCTAACTGCTAGCAAAACAATGGTAGCATGCTAATATTAGCATGCTAACTTTTTTTTTTTTTTTTTTTTTTTTACCAACTTAGCAGCCGTACACCACAGAGTAATATATCTTGCTACTTGACCCTTGCTAACTGCTAGCAAAACAATGGTAGCATGCTAACATTAGCATGCTAACTTTTTTTTTATTTTTATTTTTTTTACCAACTTAGCAGCCGTACACCACAGAGTAATATAACTTGCTACTTGACCCATGCTAACTGCTAGCATAACAATGGTAGCATGCTAGCATTAGCATGCTAACTTTTTTTTTTTTTTACCAACTTAGCAGCCGTACACCACAGAGTAATATAACTTGCTACTTGACCCATGCTAACTGCTAGCATAACAATGGTAGCATGCTAACATTAGCATGCTAACTTTTTTTTTTTTTTTTACCAACTTAGCAGCCGTACACTATAACTTGCTACTTGACCCATGCTAACTGCTAGCATAACAATGGTAGCATGCTAACATTAGCATGCTAACTGTTTTTTGTTTGTTTTTTAACCAACTTAGCAGCCGTACACCACAGAATCATATAACTTGCTACTTGACATGTGCTAACTGTTAGCATAACAATAGTAGCATGCTAACATTAGCATGCTAACTGTTTTTTGTTTGTTTTTTAACCAACTTAGCAGCCGTACACCACAGAGTCATATAACTTGCTACTTGACATGTGCTAACTGTTAGCATAACAATGGTAGCATGCTAACATTAGCATGCTAACTGTTTTTGGTTTGTTTTTTAACCAACTTAGCAGCCGTACACCACAGAGTCATATAACTTGCTACTTGACATGTGCTAACTGTTAGCATAACAATGGTAGCATGCTAACATTAGCATGCTAACTGTTATTTGTTTGTTTTTTAACCAACTTAGCAGCCGTACACCATAGAGTCATATAACTTGCTACTTGACATGTGCTAACTGTTAGCATAACAATGGTAGCATGCTAACATTAGCATGCTAACTGTTTTTTGTTTGTTTTTTAACCAACTTAGCAGCCGTACACCACAGAGTCATATAACTTGCTACTTGACCCATGCTAACTGTTAGCATAACAATGGTAGCATGCTAATATTAGCATGCTAACTTTTGTTTGTTTGTTTTTTAACCAACTTAGCAGCCGTACACCACACAGTAATATAACTTGCTACTTGACCCATGCTAACTGCTAGCATAACAATGGTAGCATGCTAATATTAGCATGCTAACTTTTGTTTTTGTTTTTTTTTAACCAACTTAGCAGCCGTACACCACAGAGTCATATAGGGACAGCGTGGCGCAGTGGGAGTGTGGCCGTGCGCAACCCAAGGGTCCCTGGTTCAATCCCCACCTAGTACCAACCTCGTCATGTCCGTTGTGTCCTGAGCAAGACACTTCACCCTTGCTCCTGATGGGTGCTGGTTAGCGCCTTGCATGGCAGCTCCCTCCATCAGTGTGTGAATGTGTGTGTGAATGGGTAAATGTGGAAGTAGTGTCAAAGCGCTTTGAGTACCTTGAAGGTAGAAAAGCGCTATACAAGTACAACCCATTTATCATTTATCATTTATATGTCTTGGTACTTGACATGTGCTAACTGTTAGCATAACAACATTAGCATGCTCACTTTTTTTTAGCCAACTTAGCAGTCGTACACCAGAGAGTCATATAACTTGCTACTTGACCCGTGCTAACTGTTAGCATAACAATGGTAGCATGCTAACATTAGCATGCTAACTGTTTTTTTTGTTTTTTTGTTTTTTTTACCAACTTAGCAGCCGTACACCACAGAGTCATATGTCTTGGTACTTGACATGTGCTAACTGTTAGCATAACAACATTAGCATGCTCACTTTTTTTTAGCCAACTTAGCAGCCGTACACCACTGAGTCACATAACTTAGTACTTGACCCATGTTAACTGTTAGCATAACAGTGTCAGGATGCTAACTTTTTTTTGGTCAACTTAGCATGCTAACTGTTAGCATGCTAATGTTACCATGCTCCCATTTTTATGCTAACATTAGCATGCTAACTTTTTTTTTGCCAACTTAGCAGCCGTACACCACAGAGTAATATAACTTGGTACTTGACCCATGCTAACTGTTAGCATAACAATGTTAGCATGCTAACATTAGCATGCTTACTTTTTTTAGTCAACTTAGCAGCTGTACACCACTGACTTACATAACTTAGTACTTGACCCATGTTGACTGTTAGCATAACAATGTTAGCATTTTAACATTAGCATGTTCACATTAGCCTGCTAACTTTTTTTTTAGCCAACTTAGCAGCCGTAAACCACAGAGTCATATAACTTGGTACTTGACCCGCTAACTGTTAGCATAACAATTTTAGCATGCAAACATTAGCATGCTAACTTTTTTTAGCCAACTTAGCAGTCGTACACCACAGAGTCATGTAACTTGGTACTTGATCCATCTTAACTGTTAGCATAGCAACGTTAGTTTGCTAACTTTTTTAGCCAACTTAGCAGCCATACACCACAGAGTAATATAACTTGGTACTTGACCCATGCTAACTGTTAGCATAACAATGTTAGCATGCTAACATTAGCATGCTTACTTTTTTTAGTCAACTTAGCAGCCGTACACCACTGACTCACAAAGCTTAGTACTTGACCCATGTTAACTGTTAGCATAACAACGTTAGCATGCTAACATTAGCGTGCTAACTTTTTTTTTTGCCAATTTGTCCGCCAACTATTTTTTTTTTTTTAACCAACTTAGCAGCTGTACACCACAGAGTCATATATCTTGGTACTTGACCCATGCTAACTGTTAGCATAACAATGTTAGCATGCTAACATTAGCATGCTAACTGTTTTTTGTTTGTTTTTTAACCAACTTAGCAGCTGTACACCACAGAGTCATATGTCTTGGTACTTGACCCGTGCTAACTGTTAGCATAACAACGTTAGCATGCTAACATTAGCATCCTAACTGTTTTTTTTTTTTTTTTTTTTTTTAACCAACTTAGCAGCTGTACACCACATAGTCATATGTCTCGGTACTTGACCTGTGCTAACTGTTAGCATAACAACGTTAGCACGCTAACATTAGCGTGCTAACTTTTTTTTTTTTTTTTTTTTTTTTTAAGACAACTTAGCAGCCGTACACCACAGAGTCATATAACTTGGTACTTGACCCATGCTAACTGTTGGCATAACAGCGTTAGCATGCTAGCATTAGCATGCTAACTTTTTATTTTTTCAAATTTTTCTGCCACACACTTTACAGTTATTTAACATACCGTATTTTCCGGACTGTGGAGCGCACCGTCATATAAGCCACACCCACTACATTTTAGAAAGATATCATATAGATCACATGCTATCATACCTGACACTCGCTACCTCTTAGCATGCTAGCGTTAGCAATTTAGCTTTTCTAGCCAATTTTGTAACTGTATGACTCAGAATCATATCAATTCCTACAAGACACTTAGCAGGCTAAGGTTAGCATGCTAGCATTTTTTTGATTGCGGACAAAAGTATGCACGTGGTGCAACAGTGACGATGACATGTGGCCCCCGACAGGGACCCCGGAGTTCATGGCCCCAGAGATGTACGAGGAGAAGTACGACGAGGCGGTGGACGTCTACGCCTTTGGTATGTGCATCCTGGAGATGGCCACCTCCGAGTACCCGTACTCCGAGTGCCAGAACGCCGCGCAGATCTACCGCAAAGTCACCAGCGTGAGTACTTTTACCCTGAAATATTATTTTGGAGGTATGCTAACTTTTCTTATGTTATCATGCTACCGTTAGCATGCTAACTTTTTGTGCTAGCATTTTTTGCTAATTTCATTCGTATACATAAAAATCATGACTTATTACTTTAGGGTTAGGGTTAGAGAGTTAAGGTTGGGGTTAGGGTTAGAGTTAGAGGGTTAGGGTTAGGGGTGGGAGTTGGGGTTAGGATTAGGATTAGGGTTAGAGGGCTATGGTTAGGGGTTGGGGTTAGGGTTGGGTTAAGGTTAAGGTTAGGATTAGGGTTAGGCATAAAGAAAAAGAGTTGGTTAGGGTTAGGGTTGGGGGTGGGGTTAGGATTAGGGTTAGGGTTAGGGTTAGAGGGTTAGGGTTAGGGGTTAGGGTTGGGGTTAGGGTTAGGATTATGATTAGTGTTAGGGTTAGGCATAAAGAAAAAGAGTTGGTTAGGGTTAGGGCTAGAGTTGGGGGTGGGGTTGGGATTAAGGTTAGGGTTAGGGGTTGGGGTTAGGATTAGGGTTAGGGTTAGGGTTGGGGTTAGGGTTGGGGTTAGGGTTAGGGTTAGGGTTGGGGTTGGGGTTAGGTTTAGGATTAGGGTTAGGGTTAGGCATAAAGAAAATGAGTTGGTTAGGGTTAGGGCTAGGGTTGGGGGTGGGGTTAGGGTTAGGGTTAGGTTTAGGTTTAGGAATAGGGTTAGGGTTAGGATTATGATTAGTGTTAGGGTTAGACATAAAGAAAAAGAGTTGGTTAGGGTTAGGGCTAGGGTTGGGGGTGGGGTTAGGATTAAGGTTAGGGTTAGAGGGTTAGGGTTAGGGGTGGGGGTTGGGGTTAGGATTAGGGTTAGGGGGTTAGGGTTAGGGTTGGGGTTAGGGTTAGGGTTGTCGCTATTTCGGAAGCATGCTAACTTTTCTTATGTTATCATGCTACCGTTAGCATGCTAACTTTTTGTGCTAGCATTTTTTGCTAATTTCATTCGTATACATAAAAATCATGTCTTATTACTTTAGGGTTAGGGTTAGGCATAAAGAAAAAGAGTTGGTTAGGGTTAGGGCTAGGGTTGGGGGTGGGGTTAGGATTAGGGTTAGGGTTAGGGTTAGGGTTGGGGTTAGGGTTCGGGTTAGGGGTTGTCGCTATTTCGGAAGCATGCTAACTTTTCTTATGTTATCATGCTACCGTTAGCATGCTAACTTTTTGTGCTAGCATTTTTTGCTAATTTCATTCATATACATAAAAATCATGTCTTATTACTTTAGGGTTAGGGTTAGAGAGTTAAGGTTGGGGTTAGGGTTAGAGTTAGAGGGTTAGGGTTAGGGGTGGGAGTTGGGGTTAGGATTAGGGTTAGAGTTAGAGGGCTATGGTTAGGGGTTGGGGTTGGGGTTAGGGTTAGGGTTAGGGTTGGGGTTGAGATTTGGTGGGTTAGGGTTGGGGTTAGGGTTAGGGTTAGGGTTAGGGTTAGGCATAAAGAAAAAGAGTTGGTTAGGGTCAGGGCTAGGGTCGGGGGTGGGGTTAGGATTAGGGTTAGAGGGTTAGGGTTAGGGGTTAGGGTTGGGGTTAGGGTTAGGATTAGGGTTAGGATTATGATTAGTGTTAGGGTTAGGCATAAAGAAAAGAGTTGGTTAGGGCTAGGGTTGGGGGTGGGGTTAGGATTAAGGTTAGGGTTAGAGGGTTAGGGGTGGGGGTTGGGGTTAGGATTAGGGTTAGGGTTAGGGTTGTGGTTAGGGTTAGGGTTAGGGTTGTCGCTATTTCCGAAGCATGCTAACTTTTCTTATGTTATCATGCTACCGTTAGCATGCTAACTTTTTGTGGATTAGGGTTAGGGTTAGAGGGCTATGGTTAGGGGTTGGGGTTAGGGTTGGGGTTGGGGTTGGGGTTGGGGTTGGGGTTAGCGTTAGGGTTAGGGTTGGGGTTGGGGTTAGGGTTAGGGTTAGGTTTAGGATTAGGGTTAGGGTTAGGCATAAAGAAAAAGAGTTGGTTAGGGTTAGGGCTAGGGTTGGGGGTGGGGTTAGGATTAGGGATAAGGTTAGGGCTAGGGTTGGGGTTGGGGTTAGGATTAGGGTTAGGGTTAGGCATAAAGTAAAACGAGTTGGTTAGGGTTAGGGCTAGGGGTGGGGTTAGGGTTAGGGTTTAGGGTTAGGGTTATGATTATGATTAGTGTTAGGGTTAGGCATAAAGAAAAAGAGTTGGTTAGGGTTAGGGTTAGGGTTGGGGGTGGGGTTAGTATTAAGGTTAGGGTTAGAGGGTTAGGGGTAGGGGTGGGGGTTGAGGCTAGGATTAGGGTTAGGGTTAGCGGGTTAGGGTTAGGGTTAGGGTTGTCGCTATTTCGGAAGCATGCTAACTTTTCTTATGTTATCATGCTACCGTTAGCATGCTAACTTTTTGTGCTAGCATTTTTTGCTAATTTCATTCGCATACATAAAAATCATGTCCTATTACTTTAGAGTTAGGGTTAGAGAGTTAAGGTTGGGGTTAGAGTTAGAGGGTTAGGGTTAGGGGTGGGAGTTGGTGTTAGGATTAGGGTTAGAGGGCTAGAGTTAGGGGTTGGGGTTGGGGTTAGGGTTAGGGTTAGGATTAGGGTTAGGGTTAGGCATAAAGAAAAAGAGTTAGTTAGGGTTAGGGCTAGGGTTGGGGGTGGGGTTAGGATTATGGTTAGAGGGTTAGGGTTAGGGTTAGGATTATGATTAGTGTTAGGGTTAGGCATAAAGAAAAAAGAGTTGGTTAGGGTTAGGGCTAGGGTTGGGGGTGGGGTTAGGATTAAGGTTAGGGTTAGAGGGTTAGGGTTAGGGGTGGGGGTTGGGGTTAGGATTAGGGTTAGGGTTAGGGGGTTAGGGTTAGGGTTGTCGCTATTTCGGAAGCATGCTAACTTTTCTTATGTTATCATGCTACCGTTAGCATGCTAACTTTTTGTGCTAGCATTTTTTGCTAATTTCATTCGTATACATAAAAATCATGTCTTATTACTTTAGGGTTAGGGTTAGAGTTAGAGGGTGGGAGTTGGGGTTAGGATTAGGGTTAGGGTTAGAGGGCTATGGTTAGGGGTTGGGGTTGGGGTTGGGGTTAGGGTTAGGGTTGGGGTTAGGGTTAGGGTTAGGGTTAGGCATAAAGAAAAAGAGTTGGTTAGGGTTAGGGTTGGGGGTGGGGTTAGGGTTAGGGTTAGGGTTAGGATTAGGGTTAGGGTTAGGATTATGATTAGTGTTAGGGTTAGGCATAGGGTTAGGGTTAGGGTTAGAGGGTTAGGGTTAGGGTTGTCGCTATTTCGGAAGCATACTAACTTTTCTTATGTTATCATGCTACCGTTAGCATGCTAACTTTTTGTGCTAGCATTTTTGCTAATTTCATTCGTATACATAAAATTCAGGTCTTATTACTTTAGGGTTAGGGTTAGAGGGTTGGGGTTAGGGTTAGAGGGTTAGGGTTGGGGTTAGGGTTAAGGTTGTCGCTATTTCGGAAGCATGCTAACTTTTCTCATGTTATCATGCTACCGTAAGCATGCTAACTTTTTGTGCTAGCAATTTTTGCTAATTTAATTCGTATACATAAATATCAAGTCTTATTACTTTAGGGTTAGGGTTAGGGTTTAGGGTTAGGGTTAGGGTTAGGGTTGTCGCTATTTCGGAAGCATAGTAACTTTTCTTATGTTATCATGCTACCGTTAGCATGCTAACTTTTTGTGCTAGCATTTTTGCTAATTTCATTCGTATACATAAAAATCAGGTCTTATTACTTTAGGGTTAGGTCTAGGGTTAGGGTTAAGGTTAGGTTTAGGGTTAGGGTGTTAGGGGTTAGGGTTAGGGTTGTCGCTATTTCGGAAGCATGCTAACTTTTCTTATGTTATCATGCTACCGTTAACATGCTAACTTTTTATGCTAGCATTTTTGCTAATTTCATTTGTACACATAAAAATCACGTCTTATTTCACTTTTCGCTATTTCGGAAACATGCTAACTTTTCTTATATTATCATGCTACCGTTAGCATGCTAACTTTTTATGCTAGCATTTTTTGCTAATTTCATTCGTATACATAAAAATCACGTCTTATTACACTTGTCGCTATTCTGGAAGTATGCTAACTTTTCTTATGTTATCATGGTACTGGTAGCATGCTAACTTTTTGTGCTAGCATGTTTTGCTAATTTCATTCGTATGTATAAAAATCACGTCTTATTACACGTGTCGCTATTTTGGAAGTATGCTAACTTTTCTTATATTATCATGCTACCGTTAGCATGCTAACTTTTTATGCTAGCATTTTTTGCTCATTTCATTCGTATACATAAAAATCATGTCTTATTACACTTGTCGCTATTTCGGAAGTATGCTAACTTTTCTTATGTTATAAGGTTACCGTTAGAATGCTAACTTTTTGTGCTAGCATTTTTTTGCTCATTTCATTCATATACATGAAAATCATGTTTTTTTACACTTTGCTAACTTTTACTATGTTGTCATCCCAATGTTAGTATGCTAATGTTTTATGCTAGCAATTTAGCTAATCAGATTCACTTAAATTTAAACATCAAGGCTTTTGATACTTGTCGCTATTTTTAGAAGTGTGCTAACTTTTTATGTTATGCTAACATTAGCATACTGATGTTTTATGCTAGCATTTGAGTTAGATTTGATCATTTAAACCTAGGATTTAAGGAATTTTAAGATTTTTCTCCATCTTGTAAGTATGCTAACTGTTCCCATTATAACAAGCTGATGTTATTATGCTAACATTTTAAAAATCATGGCTTTCGATACCTGGTGCCTTTTTTGAATTATGCTAACTTTTCCTTTGTCATCATGCTAATGTTAGCATTTGAGCTAATTTCATTAATTTAAACCTAAATATTATTGCTTTTGATACTTGGCGACATCTTAGAAGTATGCTAACTTTCCTATATTTTCATGCTAACGTTAGCATGTTATCACTTTGTGCTCGCATTTTGGCTAAATTCATTTTTATAAACGTAAAAATCAAGGCTTTTGACACTTGTCGCCATTTTTAGAAGTGTGCTAACTTTTTATGTTATGCTAACATTAGCATACTGATGTTTTATGCTAGCATTTGAGTTAGATTTCATCATTTAAACCTAGGATTTAAGGATTTTTAAGATTTTTCTCCATCTTGTAAGTATGCTAACTGTTCCCATTATAACAAGCTGATGTTACTATGCTAACATTTAAAAAATCATGGCTTTCGATACCTGGTGCCTTTTTTTAATTATGCTAACTTTTCCTTTGTCATCATGCTAATGTTAGCATTTGAGCTAATTTCATTAATTTAAACCTAAATATTATTGCTTTTGATACTTGGTGACATCTTAGAAGTATGCTAACTTTCCTATATTTTCATGCTAACGTTAGCATGTTATCACTTTGTGCTCGCATTTTGGCTAAATTCATTTTTATAAACGTAAAAATCAAGGTTTTTGATACTTGTCGGCATTTTTAGAAGTGTGCTAACTTTTTATGTTTGCACGCTGATGTTTTATGTGAGCATTTGAGTTAGATTTGATCATTTAAACCTAGGATTTAAGGATTTTTAAGATTTTTCTCCATCTCGCAAGTATGCTAACTGTTCCCATTATAACAAGCTAATGTTATTATGCTAACATTTTATGCTAGCTTTTTTGCAAAACTTTTTTGTATGAACCTAAAAATCATGGCTTTCAATACCTGGTGCCTTTTTAGAAGTATGCTAACTTTTCCTTTGTCATCATGCTAATGTTAGCATGCTAATGTTAGCATGCTGATGTTTTATGCGAGCATTTGAGTTAGATTTGATCATTTAAACCGAGGATTTAAAGATTTTCAGATTTTTCTCCATCTCGCAAGTATGCTAACTGTGACCATTATAACAAGCTAATGTTATTATGCTAACATTTTATGCTAGCTTTTTTGTGTGAACCTAAAAATCATGCCTTTCAATACCTGGTGCCTTTTTAGAAGTATGCTAACTTTTCCTTTGTCATCATGCTAATGTTAGCATGCTAATGTTAGCATGCTGATGTTTTATGCTGGCTTTTAAGCTAATTTTGATCATTTAAACCCTAGAACTCAATCATTTTGAGACGTGTCTCCATCTTGCAGGTATGCTAACTGTGACC
Organism: Nerophis lumbriciformis; assembly: GCF_033978685.3. Classification (NCBI taxonomy): domain Eukaryota; kingdom Metazoa; phylum Chordata; class Actinopteri; order Syngnathiformes; family Syngnathidae; genus Nerophis; species Nerophis lumbriciformis. Next base: position 22,290,492 of record NC_084586.2, on the reverse strand, counting down.
ATTATAACAAGCTAATGTTATTATGCTAACATTTTATGCTAGCTTTTTTGTATGAACCTAAAAATCATGGCTTTCAATACCTGGTGCCTTTTTAGAAGTATGCTAACTTTTCCTTTGTCATCATGCTAATGTTAGCATGCTAATGTTAGCATGCTGATGTTTTATGCTGGCTTTTAAGCTAATTTTGATCATTTAAACCCTAGAACTCAATCATTTTGAGATGTGTCTCCATCTTGCAGGTATGCTAACTGTGACCATTATAACAAGCTAATGTTATTATGCTAACATTTTATGCTAGCTTTTTTGTATGAACCTAAAAATCATGGCTTTCAATACCTGGTGCCTTTTTAGAAGTATGCTAACTTTTCCTTTGTCATCATGCTAATGTTAGCATGCTAATGTTAGCATGCTGATGTTTTATGCTGGCTTTTAAGCTAATTTTGATCATTTAAACCCTAGAACTCAATCATTTTGAGACGTGTCTCCATCTTG